>NC_058081.1:708874062-708972669 GCF_014858855.1 Bufo gargarizans
GCCAGTGAAGTGAGCAGCCAGCAGAGTGACAAAAGCTAGAGTGTAAGCTGAAAAATCAGGACATGGTTTCTAAACTGCCACCACTCCCTCATTTTCAAGCCCACCTACACAAATTGGCTGCTAATGTTTATATAAAAGTATGTTTTAATGTAACTGTGAAGCACTTTGGGCAACAATATTGCAATTAAATGTGCTATATAAATAAATAAAAGTTGAAATGCATTTCTCACTCTATCAAGTATGCCTGTCACGGATGAAGTTAGCAGATAGCTGAAACATATAAATAAACGAGCGACTGGCTTGATCCCAAACTAAGGAGCTTATAGGTGAGCCCTATAAAACCCTAAGAGCTCTCCCTGACTGCTATGCACATGCAAGGGTCTGTATGGTAGACTATTGCATGCCCGCGTACCTAATACTGTGTGACACCTGAAAACCCTATAATAGTCAGGGGACATGACCACCGGCTCCCTGCACTTAATACGGACAGAGTCAGGGTCACCTAGAATCAAGCCAGCAAGGAAACACAATAAAGTAAAAGACTTATCTGTACAAACAGCAGAAGCAGCCTCCAGCAGTGAACACCTCATCCAGGAAGTAGTATAAACCGCAAAGTGAGGCAGTATGGGAGGGATTATAAAGGAAGACGATTAGTCGAAATAAGTGACACCTGGCAGAAGGAAAGGAGATGAGAAAGTAAAAACAAAACAAAGAACATCATACAAGAGGTAGAGAAAAACGTCTGCCAGATCTTCTCACAGAACTGGCGGTGACAATGCCATGTGCACTTTTTAAATTTGATCAATCAATTGGTTAGTGTAATGTTTACTATCTGTACTCACTCCAAACAGTTACTCTGCCCACTTCATAAAGTTACTCTGCCCAGTCCAACCTTTCCACAGTTACTCCAGCCACTCCAACTACACAACAGGTACTCAAGCCACTCCACCCAGTTACTCCGCCCACTCCAGTTGTAGACTACTGGTGGAGGCAAGAACACTTCACACAATTTCCCCAGAAATTGTAGCTTTTCTAGTTCCATATGTGTTCCTTCTTAGTTTTCCTTCTAACCAGATAGATAATAGATAAATCTCATGCACACTTTGCTTTTTTCATAGGTGCGGAAGGTGTGGATTTTAAAATCCCCACCATGTTAATTGTTTGCGCGGGCATCTGCACCAAAAAAATGCACCACAACATAAAGATGCATAAAAACACACACCAAAACCACAATAAATGTGGATTTAGGTGCATTTTTTGTGTTGTTTTAATGCAGATTTTATGTAGGTATACATATGGGTGGTTATTTAGTTAAAGGGGTTCTGCCGTTCTTTTTTTACTGGATACATCATTCACCAGCATCTGATCGGCGGGGTCCAGGACCCCACCGATCAGCTGTTTGAGAAGGCAACGGTGCTCCAGGAATGCTGCGGACTTCTTGCTGTTTACTGCAGGCCCAGTCACGTCACGACTAGTATCACTGGCCTGGGCGCGGCTAAACTCCATTTAAGTTAATAGAGTGCCGCTGCCTTCTCAAATAGCTGATTGCAAGGGTCCCGGTGTCGGACCCCTGCCGATCAGATGCTGATGATCTATCCAAAGGATAGATCATCAGTAAAAAAGAACGGCAGAACCCCTTTACTTAAGGCTAATGATGAGGGTTATAGGTTGTAGTAACGCTTTTCATCCAGCAGTATGCAGCATTGCACCTTAGTATTTCATGACTCCTAGTCCCTTGCACCCAGGATCACATTTATGGTAAATAATTCATTCTTGCACACATCATCCTATAAATTTATATTTTCATTAATGTATATATTTATTCACTTGGGATATTGCACTCCATCCGTTATTATGCTCCGTGTTATATAAAGACACGTGGAGCTGTGGAGCATGCTCAGTCCTGTCTTCAGGATATGGAAATGTCAGGTTTAGGTCAGTTAGTAGATGGTGGAAAACACAACAAGGTCAGATAGAGTCACTCCCTCATTTATCAAAATCTAGCTTGTGCTACACTGGTCTTGATGGGCCCTGCGTTGCCGGAGGAGGCATCAAATTTGTGATTTTCATAAAATAAATTCCTCCTCCAGACTGAAATCTCGTAGCTGGTGTAGACTTTAGTCATCGTTTACGGTGGTTTCTGGCATAAAAGATTACAAATGGGCCGGGACCATCCACCAATACATGGACCTTACCGTGCCCCCTTTCCGGAAACTGGCAAGAGTAGAGTAAAAATGCCAGATTTAGTGGCAATGGTGTTTAAAAAGATGTAAAACTGGGCTTCGCAGCTTTGTAACGCCAATAACCAGGCAGAGGGAGATGGTAAATTCCCTCCCAATGTCTCCAGTAGAGAGAGGCCATGGTGTTAAAGGAGACCTGTCAGGACCTTCATATTGTCCAAGCCAGTGGTGGATCCACAGCCTGGTCTCGGGAGGGGCACTTCCAGATTGTTTTGTGGCGGGGGACAGAAAATAATGTGGTGCTTATAGAACAGACTATTTTATTTACCCTATCTTACAGCTCTAACACATATACCGTAATCTAATAGACTGTCTGAAGTACTGGTACGGTCTTCTATAGAGATGGCGGTGCGCCTTTGTGTATACAGAGTCCCTGGTAATGGTCTTTGACCACACGGGGCAGTAAATGATTTGCTTTCATTGGGGCCCTCAGATCTGATCAGTTACACACACTGGTCTTCTGCAGGTCTTCCTGGGGGTCGGGCGGCTCAGGGCCAGTCTGATCACACTCTGCGCTGAGGAGACAGATCGCAGCCCTCCCCCCGCACCGCAGAGACAACACAGGACCCCCACACCTTACCGCAGAGACAACACAGGACCCCCACACCTTACCTCAGAGACAACACAGGACCCCCACACCTTACCGCAGAGACAACACAGGACCCCCACACCATACCGCAGAGACAACACAGGACCCCAACACCTTACTGCAGAGACAACACAGGACCCCCACACCTTACCGCAGAGACAACACAGGGCCCCCACACCTTACCGCAGAGACAACACAGCACCCTGCTGCAGGCGCTCACACACACGCAGGCACCCGAGGCACAAAGAGAGCGATGTCCCCGTCAGGCTGTCAGTGACAGTGTGAGCAGAAGAAATGCTCTGTCTATAACTAAGGAGTATCAGGGTACATTATACAGGGGTAATATAACTGAGGAGTGCTATCAGGGTACATTATACAGGGGTAATATAACTGAGGAGTGCTATCAGGGTACATTATACAGGGGTAATATAACTAAGGAGTATCAGGGTATATTATGCAGGGGTAATATAACTGAGGAGTGCTATCAGGGTTCCACTGTATACCACTGTATAATGTCCCATGATAGCCCTCCTCAGTTATATTACCACTGTATAATGTATGAACCAAAAAAAAAACACTGAAAAAACTAAGATAAATACATCCTGCACTGTTTGATAAATAAATGTGCGGATGTCCCTGGCCATATTCATGAACAAAAATCACAGAAATAAGTTAATAATGCCCTTAATAAAAATAGATGCAAGCATTGAAATTGTGTTCAAAATAATAGCAGTCAGACATCACTAACCTGATCAATCACTGTTTTTGGTAGAAATGATATTTCTACCTGGCAAATAATTTACTAGCAGGTGTAGTAGAGTAATAGAAATCCAACAGGCCAAACAGTCATGACATGCATGCTGCTGATTCTCTGTAATCCAATCAGTTATTGAAAGGGGCATGTTCAAAATAATAGCAGTGTGGAGTTCAATGAGTGAGGTAATTCATTCTTTGAAAAACAGGTGGCAATTATTTCCCTTTATTTAAGGAAGGAAGGCAGCAAATGTTGTACATGCTGGTTACAGTGCATTTCTCTCTGAAATTCTGATGAAAATGGGTCGTTCCAGACATTGTTCAGAAGAACAGCGTACCTTGATTAAAAGTTGATTGGAGAGGGGAAAACATATAAAGAAGTACAGAAAACGATAGGCTGCTCAGCTAAAATGATTGCCAATCCTTTGAAATGGCAACCAAAACCTGAAAGACATGGAAGAAAGCGAAAAACTACCATTCGAATGGATAGAAGAATAGCCAAAATGGCAAGGACTCAGCCAACAATCAGCTCCAGGAAGATCACAGAAGGTCTAAAGTTACCTGTGAGTACTGTTACAATTAGAAGACGCCTATGTGAAACCAGGCTATCTGCAAGAAGCCCCCGCAAAGTCCCACTGCTGAAAAAAAGACAAGAAAAATGTGCTGGAGAGGTTACAATTTGCCAAAGAGCACATTGACGGCCTAAAGAGACATTTTGTGGACTGATGAAAGTAAGATTGTTCTTTTTGGGTCTAGTGGCCGGAGACAGTTTGTCATACGCTGAAATCAAGCCACAGTACACTGTGAAGACAGTAAAGCATGGTGGACAAGCATCATTATATGAGGATGTTTCTCATACTACGGTGTGGGGCCTATTTATCGCAAACCAGGGATCATGGATCAGTTTGAATACATCAGAATACTGGAAGAGGTCATGCTGCCTTATGCTGAAGAGGAAATGCCCTTGAAATGGGTGTTCCAACAAGACAATGACCCCAAACACACCAGTAAACGTGCAACATCTTGGTTCCAGACCAACAAGATGGACGCTATGAAGCGGCTAGCCCAATCCCTGGATCTTAACCCAATAGAAAACTTGTGAGGCGACATCAAAAATGCAGTTTCTGAGGCAAAACCAAGAAATAGAGAAGAACTGTGGAATGTAGTCCAATCATCCTAGGCTGGAATACCTGTTCACAGGGGCAGAAGGTGGTGACTCCGAGCAGCACAGACGTCCAGCAGTTCTCAGAAACAGTGGTTATACAACTAAATATTAGTGAAGTGATTCAAAGGAAAGCAAAATCTTTAAACATTTTTCAGTTTATATAGTGGATGTTTGAGTTTGTAAAGAAGAATACAAACACTGCTATTTGTTTGAACAGTCTAATATTCACTTTTCTTAAATTTGATATATTTTTTTATCACGTTTTCTTCATATTTTCATTTGGAATAGAATGTGTAGTGTTCCCAATGCATTTGTGTGGATGGAAATAAAAGCTATTAGAAGGATTTTAAGCTTTATTCACTTTTTTAAACACACTGCTATTATTTTGAACACAACTGTATATGAGGACAAAGTCCTCACTCTGATGTGATAAAATCTGAGACACTTAGCCAATATATTTTGATCAAAACACATCTGTGCCCGCCTACCAAGCGCCAAGGTGGTCTCAGGTCAGACAGGTCCTACGCTAGACCTAACTAAGCCATTGGTCTTCTATGTTCAGAAGTGCAGACCAGAGTGAACACTTTGTCCATCTATAATGCTTGCATCTACATTATTAAGTGCATTATTACCTTATTTCTGTGATTTTTCTTCATGAATGTGGCCAGGTACATCCGCACATTTATTTATCATTCCGTGCAGGATGTTTATATCTTTGTTGCACCTTCAAGTGTGAATGCGCTCCTATTTTATCTTGGGAGTAGCATTCCTGTGCACTTTTGCCCTTCCTACCAAACAGACCACCTTGATTAGGTGGCACATATAGGTGTGCCTGCTCCTCCTCCCATTGATGCACATGGAGGTGTCTAGGAGCAGGTCTGCACTCCTGAACATAGAAGCCCAACGGCTTAGGTAGGTCTAGCGTAGGACCGGCCTGACCTGAGACCACCTTGGTGCTTGGTAGGCGGGCACAGATGTGTTTTGAACAAGATATATTGGCTAAGTGTCTCAGATTTTATCACATCAGAGTGAGGACTTTGTCCATATATAATGCTTGCATCTACTTTACTAAGTGCATTATTATCTTATTTCTGGGATTTTTCTTCACTGTATAACCCTGATACCCCTCAGTTATATCACCCCCTGTATAATGTACCCTGATACCCCTTAGTTATATAACTGAGGGGTATCAGGGAGGGTACATTATATACAGGGGGTAATATAACTGAGGAGAGGTAGCAGGGTAGGGTACATACTTTATATGCCTTATATACTGTGTATATATATATCTATCTTAATTATACAGAGGTAAAGACGGGTCTCAGCCAGGACAGTGTTCTTGTATCCTGTAAGGGAGCAGCTGGGCACGAACACTATCACGCCACCCTCACCTCACTAGCAGGTGCGCGGGCTGGGCACACAGTAGCTTCAGGCTCTTCCTTCCAACTTTGATCACTCCCTCTCCTGGCTGCGTGCGCCTGCATGCAAGGCTCTGCCTCCGTTCCCCTATGTGAACTTAGCCGCCGCACGCCGGCAGCCCGCAGGACAGGTATTGTAATTACAGTGCGGCAACACCAATGGTCCAAGCCAAAGTTCTTCATCAGCACAACTCGCAGCCACTGTATACACTAGCTGGCTGAGGTGGCTTCTCCCTCAAGTCACTCTAAAAATGCCTGGAGAAGTCATCCTGTCCATTTGCTTGGGCCACTCTCTCCATTGCCTCTTTCTTGCACATTTTTACGGCATTTCCTCTGTCTTTCAGGTCCACTAAGCTGCTGTGGCCCCTAGCACAGCCAATCCTGGCACTTTCTCTTTGGTGCTCTGAAGCAGTACCTTCATACGTGACCAGGTGAGCTCTTCACATACGGGTGACGCCTAGCAACCACTTGACACCATAACACGCTTGCACTTTGTCTCATTGAGCAGCAGAGAGTGGTGTCCTATACCTCAAGTAAAGCTAAAGATCTTTGATAAGGAGAAGAGGAGGCCCTTCCCCTCGGTAATGGCGCCTAAGGTCTATCTTTAATCATCGCCATTTTGAGATGGAACAGGAGGGCAATCAAAACACAGCCAAAACCGAGGAAACCACCATGTGATAGCTAATATAATGTACAGCAAATATAGCAACAGCTCTGCGGGAAACAGTCAGATATATGTAATAAAAATGGTCCTCAAACTGGTGGCCTTGTCTAGAAACCCAACATCCAATATAGGAAACATGACATAGAAACAGAGTCAAAGGCTATAAGACAACACATAGGGTGCAACGGTCCCACCCTGGGGGAGAAAGGAACTCCACCATCCTACGGTCAGACAACTACAATTTTACTTTTGAGTCAAAGGTGCAAGATTGTCTACCATGGCCTGGGTGTGAAGGCAACCTCCACCACAAAACATCAATACAACAAGCCCATACAACTATGTGCCATTTCACCACTGACAACACCTTTAAGCTCTTTAACACAAAAGTGACTTTTACGTTCGTATTAAATTTCTGCAGAAGTCAGAATCATCCTTGTCTTACAGATTAATCGAGATGTCAGGTGAGTCGTTGACTTACCCCCAGGAGCCGACTTCTACGACCTCCACTGTCACCGTCTCCTCTGCACAATGTAGTTTTCCCCTTTCTTATACATATTTTTCTTCCTGGTTCTTGTCACGCCTCTTTTTAAAGAAACAGCAGCCATATAAAAGACATTTCAAGCTATTTTTACCGTAATTAAATCAAACATGTCTCTGATCCTGTCTTCAGGAATTCATTGAGATTTTCACACACAAAAGTAATTTTCAGGGCGCGTTAAGTAGTTGGAGGAACATGTTGCCACGGTATGAATGATTACATACATTACACAGAGTAATCAGGCAATAATCAGGTTTGAGCTGTGACAGTATATTTATTAGATTATATGGACCATGAGACTTGCCTAGTAGACCTCCTGTAGGCAAACCCTTACATGCATCTCAAATTTGCATCTCAATGGTTTTCCGGTGGTCCAGTCCCATCATAGCTAACTTGTTCAGGAACTCGTTGTCACGAACCGTAGTGGAGATAATGTGAATCCCCTGGATAGCTACGGACTTGACATTAGGCTAAACCGAGAAGCGACTCCTCAAGCCTGCTTGTAACAAGACTTGGCAAACGTAGTGAGTATTAATTTATGTTAAAGACGTGGAAATGGAGAAAGGTTTTCTATGGATTGTCACTTTAAGGCTACATGCACGCGACCGTTCTATTTTTGCGGATCCGCAAAACACGGATGGCGTCCGTGTGCACTCCGCAATTTGCGGAACGGCACGGACAGCAATTAATATAACTGCCTGTTCTTGTCCGCAAAATGGAGAAGAATAGGACAGGTTATATTTTGTTTGCGGGGCCACGGAACAGAGCAACGGATGCATCTTTTGCAGCCCCATTGAAATGAATGGTTCTGCATCCGAGCCGCAAAAACTACGGCTCAGATGCGGACAAAAACAACGGTCGTGTGCATAAGGCCTAATAGTTGGATTTATGGGTTGACTGGTGAAGCGGTGGTATGGTCCACAATCAAATAATGTCTAAAAGAATGTCTTAGTCCCCAGAAAACTATAAGTTCAGAATGGACAGTGGTGATTTCAGGAGCCCTGGGCAGTACAAAAAGTAGACCCCCTCACCATTTTTCAACAGTACTTCCAAAATATGAAATACAGGAACATCTGCACTTTTTAATTTTAACTTCCTATTTCATGTATCAATACTATTGAGGTTGTTGTATCCTTTGCACTAAGGCTACTTTCACACTCGCATTTTGTGCGGATCCGTCTTGTATCTGCACAGACGGATCCACATGAATAATGCAAACGCTTGTATCCGTTAATAACGGATCCGTTTGTATTATTCATAAAAAAAAAGTCTAAGTCAAAACGGATCCGTCTTGAGTTACATTGAAAGTCAATGGGGGACGGATCCGTTTTCAATTGCACCATATTGTGTCAGTGAAAAACGGATCCGTCCCCATTGACTTACACTGTAAGTCTAGACGGATCCGTTAGGCTCCGCATAGTTAGACGGTCACCAAACCGCTGCAAGCTGCGTTTTAGTGACCGTCTAAAAAATGCAACGGAGACCAAACGCAGCCAAATTGATGCATTCTGAACGGATCCTTAACCATTCAGAATGCATTGGGGCTGAACTGATCCGTTTTGGTCCTGAAACGGATCTCACAAGCGGACCCAGAAACGCCAGTGTGAAAGTAGCCTGAATTGTGTTCTCCTTTACACCTGATATCTAGAGCAAAACAAAGGCCTAGTGTAGAGGATCAACCACAAATATCAAATGTCAAGAATGTAGAGCTGGACGTGGTCCATATAGGACGGTCCCAATACTATAGTCTTCATTAACTTGCCATACCACCTACTGAGTAGTAGGATTATCCTAACACCACTGAAGTCAATAGAGCAAAACCACAACTTTTATCTTAAACCTTGAACTGTAAAATCATAACTGGGAGCATATCATAATGAGAAAGTGAAAAAAATTATATTTTCATTCACACGTGGCGCCAAGTTCTCATATGTAGAGGGCGATACCGAAATACAAAACCAAATGTTCTCACTGTACAACTGAGAGATGGAAAATAAATCTGAATCTGTCACGGTACAGTAGGTTGACTTACCACATGTGAGAAGATTGTATAAAGACTGCGAAATCTCAGTGGCAATAAGACTGCTCGACACCAGTAAAGTCGCACCTCTAGGATCTCACATTTCTGTATGAAAATGACAATGAGCGAGACACTAAACTCTCAGTTTCACTGACTAGAGTTCTTGGCGATATATGTATTACAGAGGCAAGTCCATGTGGCGGCTATTGGATCGTTGAGAGGAGAGAAAAGGCCTTGTTGGCCCCATCGCCTTTGCTAGTGAGTGGTGAACCTGTGCAGGACAACCTTCTAGAGGAAGTACGTTGCTGGGCAGTTGACTTGATGGTTACTGAAAGGGTTGGCCAGAACCATGGTCCACCAAGGGGAGCCATTTTGACTTTTGCTACAGTGCCTTCACATTGCTGTATACTGTTCCAAAAAGCCCCCACGTTCCATGCCCCCATGATCACTACTTGGAGTTACATATCTGTAGGCCCTCTAGGAACATTTACCTACACGAGTTTAAGGACTTTCTTCTCTGCCTATTTGACTTTTGGGTCTGAGGTCTTCAGGGTTGGTGCTGTAACAGGTATATAAAGGTAGACAATTGTACAGCCTGGTTGGCCATGGACTTTGTAGGATGACAATAAGTGGCTTGAAGTTCCTCAAGTTACTACAGATTCTCATGAGCCTGTCGGAAACAAACCTTTCCACGACGAGATGTCAAAGCTGTAATACATCAGATTATTAGAAATATGGTTAGAGATGGGAAACATGAGTAGAATTCAGTAATTTTTATATTAAAGTGAGTTTCTGAGTGTTAAATACCGAAGATCCTCAGGATAGGTATTCTGTGGGGGTCTGACTCCCGGCGATCAGCTGCTTGAGAAGGCACTGGCACTCTAGTGAGCATTGCAGCTTACTGAGCACAGCGCCATCCATTGTGTAGTGGTTGTGCTTGGTATTGCAGCTCAGCTCCACTCACTTGAATGGGTCTAAGCTGCGCCTAAGCCACGTGAACTTGACAGCACTGTTCTAGGAAGTGTCCACGGTGCTCACAGAGTGCCTCTGTCTCTTCAGACAGCTAATCAGCGGGTGTGGCCGGAGTTGGACGTCCATCATTCGGATACTGATGACCCATTCCGAGGATAGGTCAGGTATTAAACACATAGACAACTCCTTTAACGCAGTGTGTACATACTGTATGTTCATGCACATGGTGGTAAGTGTATGTGTGTATACAGTATATGCATCTGTATGGAGCAGAATAGGCTACAGTGTTGAAAGGGGTTAACATGAGCAAGCCATGTTGGATTTTCCTTTCGGTACTCCATTAATGTAGTGAGGGCTTCCATTGATGAGAAAGAAAGAGCCATGGTGCTGTGAAGATAGATGAGCAGTTGGAGCTAGATACAGCTGTAGCATTGGTTAACCACCAGGGGTGCACCACCAATAAGGCCAGGTGAGGCAATCGCCTCAGGCAGCATCAGGTGGGGGCAAGAGGGGGGCAGCGAAAGGGCCATGGGCTGAAGGGAAGGGGTTAGGTTAAGAAATTGCCATCGGGGAAGGAGGGGCGCCGTTTCAGTTTTCGCCTTAGGCAGCAGAAAGGCTAGGTGCACCCCTGGGAGTCGGACCCCCTACAGATCTGATATTAATGAAATTATCTGAGGATAGGCTATCAATATCTCAGTACTGGAAAACCCCTGTAAAATGGCTTATCTGCAAGTTACTTATGTCTGGTTTATGGCATTGGCGGCGGCATCGTTGCTGTGCGGCCGTAGCTTAGATTGACAACGTGTGCTTAATTAGAGTAAGGCTGGGTTCACACCTGAGCGTATTCGATAAGCGCTGTTTACAGGCGTTTTTATCGGGCGTTTTTGAGGTGTATTTTGGGGCGTTTTTTGTATTTTGGAAACGCGCGTTGTACACTCGTTCTTGCTATTGACCACAGAGGCGTACAATGAAAAACAGAGCTGTACTTCTTGGGGCGTAGGGCGTTTTACAGCACGTTCGTACGCGCTGTAAAACGCTTAGGTGAGAACCATGCCCAGAGGGAAACATTGGTTTTTGCCTGTTGAGCATTTTACAGCGCGTAGGAACGCGCTGTAAATCGCTCAGGTGTGAACATAGCCTAAAAGTATTAAGGGCAGATGTATCTTCACCACATTTTTTCAATCCACTCCTGGTTTTAGCTTCCAAAACTGCATCATAAAAACCTGAACGTCATGTTTTGGATGCGGTAAAAAAAAAAAAAAAAAACGCATAAAAACATGTGGTTTTTGTAACAATATACCTGCAATTATGGTGATTTTTATTCCAGCAAAGGGTACAAAGCAATTTCTGAACCGCAAGACTAAATTACCAAATTTTTCGTTCTATAAGACGCACCTAGGTTTTAGAGGAGGAAAATAAAAAAAAAATATGACGTCAGACTGCAGATCAGACCCCCTAATCTTTATCAGACCCCCATTCTGCGTCAGACGTTGTCGGGTTGCAGATCCCTGTTTAAACAGCACAATCTGCTGTCCAGAAGTAATGATTGAGATGAGATGACCGCCCAGGGATGTGGTGGCCTTCACCAGATGAATGAACTTCCCAGGAGCGCTCCTTCCAGATGATTACCCTGATCATTGGCCCTTGTAAATAGGCCTTTAGGGTGGCAGGGTTGACATTGAGCCGCAGTCTGGAGTAGCTCAGGATGTAAATCTTCAGGATTGATGATGCCCTATACTGGCCCCTTTAACCCAACATCCTCCCACCTTAATTCCCACATCACCCCCCCCCCCTCTCCACAATACCTATTATTTATTTTGCTTTGGCAATGCTAAATCTTTTACTTGGACGTGCCAACAAGGCCAATTTGAATTTATTGTGTAAATAATTACGGTGATAAACCTAATTGTCTGTGTCAACAAGTGCAGATCAGGAGATGATAGAGAACTCAGAGAGTCAATGGTGCGGTAAATCCAGCACCTGAACTATGATCCTGGAGCACAATCCACACGTTGTATGGGCCTCAGCCAGTGGAGGGCCTTCTGTTGTAGTAGATCTGCGCCGGGTCAAGGGGCCTTTTATGAACAGGCCGATGCAAACTGTGGTGGCGAGATGTACCCTGGACAAGCAGAGGACATACGTCTGCTATCAAAGAGGTTTCTACACTACTACTCTTTAGAAAGATCCCTTGACAATAAGTTGATTACAAAATGTCCCCCTCTGACCCCCACAATCATCTGTGATCTGTACAGTAAGTGTATAATTTCCCTGCAGCGCCACCACAGGGGAAATGAAGCATTGCACAGTGTCCGTCCATGTCAGTGGGTTGTCTGTGCAGTGTGGGTCAGGACAGGTCCTCCAGAGCGAGAGACGTGCATTGGTCAAGAGATGGGGATCCTAAATAGAGGACTCCCCCCTATATGAACCCCCAGACTTACCTGATAGGGTGTACAAAAAGGGCTTCCTAAACAGGACAACCCCTTTAATACGCCGAACACTCACACAGGAGATGCCAGTTCTAAATCCAATCATCCTGCAACATATAGAGACCTCCTGTCTCCGCCATCTTGGATCTTTGGGAAAAAAAGAAATTGCGATGTGTGGAGACCACCTTAAAGGAATTTTCCAAAACACGACCACTCCCTACAAAAAAAACAAAAAACTAATCTTAAGCAGCTAAAGATAATAAAAAATATGATTTAGGGCTCAAGCACACAAATGTTTTTTTTTCCCCCGTGTCCGTACCCTTTTTTTTGGCCCCATTCATTTCAATAGGGCTGCAAAAAAACTGAAATGACTTCATGTGCATTCCTTATGTCCATATGTCTGTTCCTCAAAAAAATAGAACATGTCCTATTATTACGCGCATTACCGACAAGGATAGGACTGTTCTATTAGGGGCCGGCAGTTAAAATGTGGAATGCACAAGGCCGGTATCCGTGTTTTGCGGACCCGCAATCTGCAGAACGCAAAACATCCGACGGTCTTGTGCATGAGTCCTTACCAATACGTTCCCATGGAGATCGTGTCCTCATCCCTGCTGTTGATAAAGAGCTGATGACATGTCTCTCCGTCCTGATGATGTCACATTCAGCATCACGTGACTGCATGCATATGACGTCATTTCACCATGGCCGTCAGCATCCTGATGGGGGTTATAGTAGTAAACTACTCATAATTTGTAGCTGTTATGAAAAAAAAAACTCTCTTAGGATAAACTCTTTCATCATCTTCGGCTTCTACTTTCCATGGAGGTAAGTGCTTAAAGGGGTTCTGCCAATATTAATGTAACAATACCTCCCATGGGTCCAGAGATCTCGCCATGGCGGGAGTTAAAGATTTAGGGCTCATGCACACAAACGCGCTGTGTTTGGAGGTCCGCAAATTGTGGAACGGAACGGGAGGCCCATTATAGAAATGCCTATTCTTGTCCGCAAAACGAAGAAGGACATGACCTATAATTTTTTGCAGGGCCACGGAACGGAGCAACGGATGCGGACAGTACAGGTTGAAGTGAATGGGTCCGCATCCGAGCTGCAAAAAATGTGGCTCGGATGTGGAACCAAACCACATTTGCGTGAATGCGCGTTCAACCAGCTCGGTGAGACGGACCAAAAAATGCGAAAAAGAGCAAACAGCAGGTGGCGCTGTACAGATAGAATTCATGGCTATGCTAAGTTTTTAATGACCTGCAATTACAAAAGTCTTCAGATCTGCCGAGATCCACAATTTAACAGTTTCACTCTAAAGTAATCCAAAATCCACCTTCTAAAGTTGCAGAAAAGACTCCTTCTAGCTTTTACAGTACTGTCTGCTGCAGTATCAGGTAGTCTGACATCCACTTCCTGCCTCATCAGAGGCTCCATCCACTGCTCTATCCATCCCCCATGCTTTACACTGCAACTGTGGTTGTTCACACTGGCTGATGTGTATGAGCGCAAATTCATTGAGAGGGCTGATTACATTAAAGGGGTTCTTCATAAAGCTGAGGGTCGGGGGTGCGGGTAGTTATGCCCCTGCCGATCTGATATTGATGGCCTATCCTGAGGATAAGCAGAGAATCCCTTTAAGTAGAGGGCAAAGTGATCAAAAACTGCATTAAAGTCACCAGTAAGAAAAATAAATCAGACAGGTTCTAAAGAATTAGTAAAACATGGCAGCTTTCCTCCAGAAACAGCGCCACCCCTCTACATGGGTTGTATCTGGTATTGCAGCTCAGTTCCATTGCAGTGAATATGGCTGACCTGCAATACCACACACAACCTGTAAACAGGTGTGGCGCCGATTGCAGAAAAAAGTCGGACTTCCACTTTTTTTCAACGTCCAGCAGATCTTATCTGTTGCATTTCTGCCTCAGTTTTGCTCCACGACCTTTAGAAGGCTACTATACGCTGTATACGGCTAGTAAAGGAATGATATTGCTACAATGTCAGATTAATGACCCTGATTTTAGGCGGCTCATGATATGTACTCAGATCAACCTGTGATCGGATGTGGCAGAGCTTTCTGATTGCATCATGCGGTTTGTAAAAGCCATTTTTATCTGACTACGGCCTTCATATATCCGACTGGTTGCATAGCAACAGCATGGCTCAGGCCTCGGTGACACAGCACTTCCTGTGTGATGGACTGTTCCACCCAGAGGAGGGGGGTGAAGAAAGTCTGATTACAGTCACAGCTGAGGATTAGACCGCTCCTGTCACTCCGTTCTAATGAAGGAGATGACAGTCCGGCCTCCCAGCCTGTCTACTATGGTTTATTTAGGAGGATCCGGAGGGAAGGAGGATTCGGCTGCCCTCCTAGCAGAGATGGTATGGCCCCCCTAACGTCCCAGGGTAGAGCTGTGGTTAGAATGTATGGCCTCCCAGGAGAATCCAGCCCTGCCCCCCAAACCATCCTCAGAAATCATGATTTGATGCGTATTGTAAAATAAAAAAAGTGAAAATCATATTTTTTTCCACGTATAAAGACAGTTCTTTTCATACAGTAAAATAATCACATTGTTCACCTCATACGCTGAGCGCTGTAAAAAAATATATATATGAAAACATGGTAAAATAAAAATAGTGGTCCAAAAAGTCGGATCTACCCCGAAATGGCGCAGCTCCGGGGATGAAAAAGTAAAAACCGTTTTGGGTCTTTAAATGCGGCGACACAAAAACAAAGCGCAAAAGAAGAAACACCTAAAGCAAACAATATAAATCTGATGTCTTCGTAATCGCACCGACCCCAAGAATAAAGTTATAGATGTCCCCCAAAATGGTGTCATTTAAAAATACAACTTACGCCACAAAAAACAAGCCACTGAGGGACATTTATTAAGGTCTATACGCCACAGTGGCACATTTTGGTGCGCGGCATGTGAGCACCATATTGTATGACATTTTGAGCTTCTCAGCATTTTTCAGAAGTGCAGATAAATGGGGGGGGGGTTAGCGGAAGGGGCGTGGCTTCGCATTAGCCAACGCATTTAAGGTCCATTCACACGTCCGCAAAATGGGTCCACATCCGTTACACAATTTAGCGGAACAGGTGTGGACCCATTCATTTTCATTGGGGCCGGAATGTGCTGTCCGCATCCGCATTTGCGGATCCGCACTTCAGTTTCGCAAAAAAATAGAACATGTCCTATTCCTGTCCGCAATTGCAGAGAGTGCCGGCGATGTGCGGTCCGCAAAACACATATGGACATTGTTTTCTCGTCACATATTGTACTTTACTTAGGTGGTAAAATGTTACCGATAAAATAAATTTTAAATTTAAAATAATTTTAAAAAATGAAAATCTATGAAAATTTGTAAAAATTGCCATATTTTCCTATTTTCAACTGCAATATTTCACATACATACATAAATACTATTTACTATTTTTTATCAGAAATATATTTCCACATCTTTACTTTATTTTGGCCGCACTTACAAAAAACTTTTACTTTTTTTTATTTATTTAGGAGACTTACCATTTTAACATTAATTAAAAAAAATTTAAACTACATATTTTTTCCTGCAAGAAGACAAGTTTGCCGAGCCTTATAAGTGTCAGAATAATAGAACCCCCCCAAAAGTGACCCCATATTGAAAACTAGACCCCTTAACGTATTCATCTAGGGGTGTAATGAGTTTTTTGACCCCTCACTTTTTTAAAGAAATTAATGCTAAGAAGGTTAAAAAAAAAAACATTTTTTACACAACAGTGTCAATTTAAACTCTTTTTTTTTCTACAAAAGCACATGGAAATGAAGAAGTGCACCCCAAAATGCATCACCCCGTTTCTCCTGTTTTCAGAAATACCCCCATTGTGGTCCTAATCTTATGTCTTGACACACGGCAGGGCCCAAAAATAAAGGAGCACCCAGGGGCTTTCAGAACACAAAATTTGCTTGAAAATGTTTTAGGCCCCATTGCACACTTGTAATGGCGTTGAGCTGCCAGACCAATAGAAACCCCTCATAAATGACCCCATTTTAAAAACTAGACCCCCTAACGTATTCATCTAGGGGCGTAGTGAGCTCTAAGACCCCCTAGTTTTTTGCAGAAATTAATGCTAAGTAGGCGGAATATTTTTTTTTTTTCATTTTATACACAAAAATGTCAGATTTGTTTCTACTGAGCACATGGAAATGAAGAAGTACACCCAAAATGTATCACGCCAGTTCTCCTGTCTTCTGAAACGCCCCCATTGCGGCCCTAATCCTATGTCTTGACAAACAGCAGGGCCCAAAACGGATGACATACAGAAACATTTTCAGGAACAACGGATCCGCAAAGAACGGACCGAAATTCGGGATATAGAAAAATACTGATGTGTGAATGTAGCCTTACAATTTGAATAAAACCATATAAACTCATTATTTCATCCTATAATATTTTGCGCTCGGCATGCTCACTACACCACTAGATGCTGCTTTAAGGGATCTAGTTTTGAAATGGGGTCATTTATGGGGGTTTTCTACCATTTTGCGTATCCGCAAAAAAACTGAAACATGTATAAATTTCACAAAGCAAATAAAGTTGTTTGGATTTCTTTGAAAAAAAAAAGTGGATAAGTGATTTCTGTGGGCAGGATTTAATTTTCAGGAACGGAATCCGCATAAAACGGATGACATACATAATGACATACGAATGTCATCCGTTTTTTGCGGAACCATTGACTTTGTATTGTACCAGGATCCGATTTTTACGGAAAAGAATAGGACAAGTTTTATATTTAATCGGACATGCGGAACGGAACAACGGAAACGGACAGCACACAGATCAGGAAAGAAAAAAACGGATGTGTGAATGGACCCTTAATAACATTTTCACAGGAAATTGGAGAAAAACTATATTTAGATGGGTAAGGCCTCATGCACTCGACCGTTGTTTCATTCCGTGTCCGTTGTTCCGTTTTTTTTTTATTTTCTGCGGACCCATTGACTTTCAATAGATCAGTTGAAAACTCGGCTAATGCACCGTTTGTCATCCGCGTCCGTGATCTGTGGTTCCAGTCCGTCCCAAAAATATAACCTGTCCTATTTTTTTCACGGAAAACGGTTCGCGGACCCATTCAAGTCAATGGGACCGTAAAAAAACGCTGAGGCACACAAGATTGTCCTCCGCGTCCGTTTTTTTCCCTATCATTTGCATGGCAAACTTGACTGAGACTTTTTTTAACTTTCCTTCATGTCTGGAGATCTTCCAAAAATAAAGGAAGACACACAAAAACAAAAACGGATCACGGAACAACGGGACCCCTTTTTGCCGGTCGTGTGCATGATGCCTAACCCTGTTACTGTTTTAGAAATCCGCCACATTCTAATCTTTGTGGCGCGTCCAGATGAGAAGCGAAGTTGTGCTCTTATAAGGGAGGCAGGTTTCTAAAAAGGCATAGGCCTGTACATGTGACTACGTCTCGCCAAACTGAAAAAAAAGGGAAAAAAACTGAACTGTAGTGAAAGGCGACGAGTCCAAGAAAACGGAGCAAAATGTCTCCAACTATGTTGCAAATTCCAGTTTGTTCACAAGATACCAAAACACGGCTAGGGCTGCAATGACAAGCTGGCATTCACGGACAGTGACTGGTCGGACAACGTCTCTTTAACCCCATCATTCCCTATATGAGAGAGGAACGTGCTAAGTGACGCGGTGCGCCATAACAGGCCCCTGCCCGGCAAGGTAGAGACCGATGTGCACACAATCAGCCCGTCACCTACAGAATATAGAAAAGGACAGTGTCCAGAACCGTCTCTAGGAACAGTAATGGATCACTAAGGGCCGTTTCACACGAGCGGATGCCGTGCGTGGCATCCGCTCCGTGAAAGAGTGCCAAGACCCGCTGCAGACTGCAGAGGCACGGAGCAGTAACATGACTGTTAATGCTCCGTGCCTGTCTGTGATCTCTTTACTACGAAATCACAGTGACAACTGTGATTTCGTAGGAAAGAGATCACAGACAGGCACGGAGCATTAACAGTCATGTTACTGCTCCGTGCCTCTGCAGTCTGCAGCGGGTCTTGGCACTCTTTCACGGAGCGGATGCCACGCACGGCATCCGCTCGTGTGAAACGGCCCTAACTCCTAAAATGATGTCAGGATTTCCCTTAGTGAACTGGTGAGGAACAACTCAATCATTAGAGATCCTCCAAATGAAAAAATATCATGATGCAGTAATGTGAATGGAACTAACAGCGTTGTGCGGAAGGACATTGTCATAAAAAGTGAAATTAGGAAAATTAAGGCAACAAATCAGAAAAGGTAAAATTTGTTCCAATGTCTGAAATAAAATCAGCTCCACAACCCATCCCAGAAGGATCCCTCCCTGGAAAGCCAAAAATGAGAATAAATTGACTTCCTGAAAAGACCCTTTTTGGTATTAAATAAAATGTATAATTAGCAACCGTATGGTTTGTCTCAAAACAGGGGTGACTGCAGAGGCCTGGATGTGATGGGCAACTGGGGCAGTAAATTCGGGTGTCCCTCCTCCTTCTGTGTTTGCATAAGGGGTAAAATTGTTGACTTCCACATTAGTTTGGGGAGTGGATAAAAATTGGGGTACTTGGGGGGGGGGGGGGGGGGGCCCCGCAATGAAGTGGCAGAAACCCACGTAGCAGAAGGGACGGGACCGCTGGGTGGAGAATGAGAGGAGGTGGCGACTATGGTGGCGACTAGGGCTATGGGGTCTGGGGATGGAAGCGTCCCCGCTATCTGAAGATATTGCCGCCTCTGAAGCGGTGTCAGATTCGGAGTAGTCAGAGCAGAGCAACTCATATGCCTGCTCCGGACTGAACAAGCTCCGAGACGGGTTTTTTAAAATAAAAAGCTCAGAAAGAAATTAAAATAACGGACACCCCTAATAGACTAGTGACGGACGCCTAAGACGGACACCCACTGACCGCCAGTAACAGACGGACACAGGGTCCCTAATGAAAATAATTGACAGTCACTTATAGACGTCTAATGACGGACACCCACTGACCGCCAGTTACGGACGCACAGTTTATAATTAGATTTTTTTCTTTTTCTTTATACAGTATCGCACAAATCGCGACCAGTCGGTCTCTCTCCTCTACACTGAGGGGAGAGAGGGGCACGGCCCAGGTCCTGGCTGTGTTAGCAGACAGCGATGAGCAGCAGGGGCAATATTCGAATTTGCAATATTTTGCGAATATTTGGGCGAATATTCGTCATATATTTGCGAATTCGAGAATTAGTGATCTCGTCATTATATTCTTGATTGCAAAAATCGGAATTTGCGATAAGAAAATTTGCGATCAACACTACTCCTAAAGTCAAAGATATGGCAGCCTTCTCATGGGCCCACAAGCATGAAGCAGTGAGGGATCATGGGTACTGATGAAAAAAATCTAGAATATTTCGCAATTACGAAGATATAGCACTATATTCTAGATATTCGCGAATTCTCGAAGTGCCAATATTTGAGATAAAAAATTGCCATTAGAATATTTACGATCGACACTATTAGTAAATATAATGGTTGCGATCTCCATGATAGGTTTATGATCAGGGACCATTATTATTGGTCCCTGATGGTTACTGTGCTGAAGGCAGATCTTCAGCACAGTGACCAGTGCGCATGTCTGCGCCATTTATTTATTTTTAATGGTGAGGGTCTCCTGGCCTTTATTAAATTCATTGGGGGCCATATTGCCCTGATCGGGGCCTAATTATTAGGCCTCTTTCACACAAGCGTGTCTGGATAAGGTCTGGATGCGTTGCGGCAAACCCGTGCGAGTAGGTACCCAATTGCAGTCAGGTTTATCGCGCGAGTGCAATGTGTTTTGCATGCGCGTGATAAAAAACTGAATGTGGTACCCAGACCCGAACTTCTTCACAGAAGTTCAGGTTTGGGTTAGTTGTAGTGTAGATTGTATTATTTCCCCTTATAACATGGTTATAAGGGAAAATAATAGTACAATAGCGCTGGAGGGGTTAAAAAAATAAAAAAATAATTTAACTCACCTTAATCCACTTGTTCGTGCAGCCGGCATCTCTTCTGTCTTCTTCTTTGAGAAATAGGACCTTTGATGACGTCACTGCGCTCATCACATGGTCCATCACATGATCTTTTTCTGTCGTGAAGGATCATGTGACAAGACCATGTGATGAGCGTAGTGACGTCATCAAAGGTCCTATTCCTCAAAGAAGAAGACAGAAGAGATGCCGGCTGCGCGAACAAGTGGATTAAGGTGAGTTTAATTATTTTTATTTATTTTTTAACCCCTCCAGCCCTATTGTACTATGCATTCTGTATTCAGAATGGTATTATTTTCCCTTATAACCATGTTATAAGGGGAAATAATACAATCTACACTACAACTAACCCAAACCTGAACTTCTGTGAAGAAGTTCGGGTCTGGGTACCACATTCAGTTTTTTATCACGCGCGTGCAAAACACATTGCACCCGCGCGATAAACCTGACTGCGATTGGGTACCTACTAATAAAGATCGGGTCCCCATCCCGATTGTCTCCTAGCAACTGTGCGTAAAAATTGCACCGCATCCGTACTTGCTTGCGGAAGCTTGCGATTTTTTTAGCGCAGCCCCAATCATTTCTATGGGGCCTGCGTTGCGTGAAAAACGCACAATATAGAGCATGCTGCGATTTTGACGTAACGCAAAAGTGATGCGTGAAAATCACCGCTCATGTGCACAGCCCCATAGAAATGAATGGGTCCGGTTTCGGTGCGGGTGCAATGCGTCCACCTCATGCATTGCACCTGCGCGGAAATCTCTGGGTCCTTACTCTCTCTCTCTTCTAAGGGGAGCGAACCTGGTGCCGGGGGCGGCGGTGGTCGGCTTAATAGTGTGTGCATGCACTGCCACCATCTTTATTGAGGGCAGGGGAGGGGGGAAAGCTGGGGAACCCAATCGCTGCATCGGAGACTTTACTGCCGGCATTTTTCGGCGATCACGTGATGAGAGACATCTTGTCACGGTCTCTGATCGCTGCCTCGAGCCGTCAGCACGGAGCTCCAGCGCATGATTTTAGCTCTAATAAAAAGGCGGCGCCTCTCCAGCCCAATTGCTCCTTACTAAACTATCTGTACGGTTTCTACCTCTATATTAGACCAGAACTTCCTTATTTTGTGCCATTTGGACCTTAAAATATCTATAATCTGATGATTTATGTGCTGATATTTAAATGTATATTGCAGCGCAAGAAAAAACCTTGCCCCGTGGGCTCCACGTGCTGTAAAACATGAAGGAACGGATACCTAACCCATCACCGGCTGCTGCTTTGGGCGGAGTTAAAGGCGTGGCCTAGTGTGAAAAATACCGCCATGATGCGCGCTGGCATATATTGTCCCTCATTGCGATTTTTAAACGTTGAGAAATATGCAAGACCTTCAGACGCTTTATTTATGTTTTTTACTTGTTGGGTGTATTAGTTTATATCCTTGGGTTTGGTGCAAGACCCCGAATCATCTCCTCCCGCAGAGCCAGGATACCCAGAAGGGTTAATATACACTCCCCATCAACACAAAGCTACACAGGGCTAAGGTGCGGCTCCTGGGCTGTATCCGACAACCGGCACTAGACCAGCGCGTCCTCCAGTGGCGACCACCAGCATGCAGGATTTATTATTTTTATTTATTTTAGTTTTTTTTCCACAGGATTCCCTCACCTCCCGAGTCCCGAATGCATCTTTTTGGCGGGAGCGAACGCACAACTGCCTGTCCACTAGGGGGAGCAGTGAGCAGGCAGTGACACGTCTGAGCTCTGCGCTGATTGGTGGAGAAGCAGTCAGAGGCGGCACCGCTGAGGAAGGAGTAATGTCTGTGGTGTGGGCGACACTCTGTTCACTCCTCTGACGCCATGGTAGCCAGGCGGTGATTCGTGTGAGGTGGCGGCCGCATTACATGTCGGTCTTCTGTGCCTGGTGTGGAAGGTGCCGGAGGGTCAGACAGGGATGTGGGAGCTTTCTGTCTGAGGTAAATACAGCGGAGCGCACACCGGCTCCTCAGCACTGAGGGGTCTTCCTGTGGAGGCAACACCGCAGGTCACTAACGGGTTAACGCCCCTCCCCCTCCCTGTAAATTATGCACCTGCTGCAGCTTGTTACAGCATGTCTGTAGTCGGGACGAATAAGGGTGCTGGCACACAGTGCAGAGCGTGCAGCATGGGAGGGACAGTCTGCAGCTAGTGCAGCATGGGAGGGAGAGTCTGCAGCTAGTGCAGCATGGGAGGGAGAGTCTGCAGCTAGTGCAGCATGGGAGGGAGAGTCTGCAGCTAGTGCAGCATGGGAGGGAGAGTCTGCAGCATGGGGGGGAGAGTCTGCAGCTAGTGCAGCATGGGAGGGAGAGTCTGCAGCTAGTGCAGCATGGGAGAGAGAGTCTGCAGCTAGTGCAGCATGGGAGGGAGAGTCTGCAGCTAGTGCAGCATGGGAGGGAGAGTCTGCAGCTAGTGCAGCATGGGAGGGAGAGTCTGCAGCTAGTGCAGCATGGGAGGGAGAGTCTGCAGAGCGTGCAGCATGGGAGGGAGAGTCTGCAGCTAGTGCAGCATGGGAGGGAGAGTCTGCAGCTAGTGCAGCATGGGAGAGAGAGTCTGCAGCTAGTGCAGCATGGGAGAGAGAGTCTGCAGCTAGTGCAGCATGGGAGAGAGAGTCTGCAGCTAGTGCAGCATGGGAGAGAGAGTCTGCAGCTAGTGCAGCATGGGAGAGAGAGTCTGCAGCTAGTGCAGCATGGGAGAGAGAGTCTGCAGCTAGTGCAGCATGGGAGAGAGAGTCTGCAGAGCGTGCAGCATGGGAGGGAGAGTCTGCAGAGCGTGCGGCATGGGAGAGAGAGTCTGCAGCTAGTGCGGCATGGGAGAGAGAGTCTGCAGCTAGTGCGGCATGGGAGAGAGAGTCTGCAGCTAGTGCAGCATGGGAGAGAGAGTCTGCAGAGGGATGTGATGTGACTGGGCTGCTAACATAGCAGGGGTGTCTACATTGAGGACCAGGTGCGCTTCCTCCCGCCATGCAGCAGCAGCCGCCTGTCACATTGGGAGTCTATAATGGCCTCCTCCGCCGTCTCACCCTCCACAAGATACTGCCGGCTCCTGGCTTCACCAGCAATAAGGTAACGGGCCGTTCACATCTATATAATTCTATGTATGTGGATTTCCTCTATCTAGTAGTTGTATTGTATGTGGTGAGCAAGTTTAGAAGTGCAACTATATCTCCTTCCTGAGAGAGCCGAATCGGAGTGAGGAGACCTATAGGTCATAGATGATCCTCTGGAATTCTGGGAAGAATGGGATGCAAATGAGCTCTTAACAAGCTCCGCCTCTAGTGCCACCAGATGTAAGGCAGCTCTCCTATATGTGTGGCCTATAAGACTATTCACACCTCTTAGGTGAACTCTATGAGGAAATATAGTATCCCCCGTGTCCTCACCTAGGCCTCTCACCCATGTGAGCCCCTACTCTCTACTGATCAGGGGCATTCACCCTGAGACAGCTGCCTGCAGATGAGATGCTGACTTATTTAATATCCAAGTCATGTCTCAGGGCCTGAACATTGATAGGATAGCTGCCTTAGGCTTCTTTCACATTAGCGTTAGGATTGTCCAGCGGGCTGTTCCGATGGGGGAACAGGCTGTTGGAAGTCCGCTCTGGCCCCATTCACTATAATGCCCGACATGTGGTGCCGCGATGAGCGGCAGGGGCCCGGCTTTTTTGTCCTGCTGCTACATCCACTAGCATCAGTGAAAACTGAGGGGTGGATTAACCCGTCATATGCCGCTGTCAGCGCTGA
This sequence comes from Bufo gargarizans, assembly GCF_014858855.1. Taxonomy (NCBI): domain Eukaryota; kingdom Metazoa; phylum Chordata; class Amphibia; order Anura; family Bufonidae; genus Bufo; species Bufo gargarizans. Next base: position 708,898,656 of record NC_058081.1, read on the forward strand.
CCGCGGCATACGGACGGTTCACGCTGCCGCTCTTCATGCATCAGGGACCCAATGGTTGCCATGGCAGCCCAAAGCCTTTCAAAGGCGTTGGGGCTCGGCAGCTCCGGAGACCTACGAGGCCCAGTCCCCAGGCTGGGTCTCATAGGGGAAACTGTCAGTGTATTACCAATACAGATGTATTGCGCTGCATTGAAACAGGAATCATCAGTGGGACAAAAATAAAAAATATATGGCTTTCAGAAAATGAAGACACTAAAACATCATTTTTTTTTGTTTCAAAAATGCTTTTATAGTGTCAAACCAAAATATATTTAAAAAAAGACATATTAGGTCCGTAACAACCTGCTGTATAAAATATTACAGGATCCAACCCATCTGGTGAGCAGGGGACGAAGTATGTAAAAAAAAAACACTGCCGAATGGGGCACAAATAGCCTGAGTTTTGGCAATTGAAAGTATGGGAAACACAAGGATTTTCTGTGTAAATTTTTTATTTAAGGCAAATTTTTTACAAATCGGATCATGTACGACAGATAATAAATTCCACACCACTCAACAACATCGTACTAAGGAGATTACCATAAAGACGGCAAACCATTGCCGACCCTCCACCGGGAAAGAGTAGATTGTTTATACCAAAAAAAACTACATTATACGGAGCCTCTGAGCTCTGACCTCAGCCTCTCTGCATTAGTCACAGAGTGTCACATAGTCGTTTGATCATTTGTTCTGCAGATTCACAGAAATGGACATCGCAACAATGAGGAGAAATTGATACTTTGTATTATATCCAGTGCAGGTTCTGCAGGGGCGGGGCATGCCGCAGGAATTCAGAGAGCGCCAATACAATGTCAGGCCCCACCCCTGCCCAAGATCAGCGCTTAGAACTTCTGTGAATACGTCTGCAAATAAATCAAATGCCATTTAATCCGGCATCTAATAGTCCAGAACCTTCATCAATGTGAGACTAGAGCGTTACAGAATCAGATATTAGGAGCAGGTTCTTACATGATGTACAGGTTTTATACTTTTCTACGACTGTCCAATAATTTATTAGGTTTTATCATTTATTAGTTTCCAATAACAACAAAAAAGCTATTATAATCGGACTACATTATTTATTTCCCAGGCAGGTATATCTCTAACCTATGCCACAGCGATGTACACAGATTATAATCACTCCCATTAGTCCCTGAGCCCAGGTCACATCACAGTGTAATCTCTACACACAGTCGGGGCCCGTGGTCAGATTAGAATCTAAATAAAATAAAATAAATAATCTTTTCTCGGAAAGTCGCCACTCCACATGACGTCTTAGGCTCTGTTCACACTGCTGTCTGGAGATTCCGTCGCACATGAAGAACAGAATAGAGCTGCATGAAAACGTACCATAGAGGACAGAGATTTTGAATCCCGTCTACCCCGTCAATGGGATCCTTCAGGTGCGTTGGTGTCATACGAGAAATCCGGCACGCCATTGTTCTGCTCCTAAGGCTACTTTCACACTCGCCTTTGGTGCGGATCCGTCATGGATCTGCACAGACGGATCCGTTCAGATAATACAACCGTCTGCATCCGTTCTGAACGGATCCGCTTGTTTTATCTTTAACATAGCCAAGACGGACCTGTCTTGAACACCATTGAAAGTCAATGGGGGATGGATCCGTTTTTTATTGTGCCATATTGTGTCAAAGAAAACGGATCCGTCCCCATTGATTTACATTGTGGGTCAGAACGGATCCGTTTGGCTCAGTTTCGTCAGACGGACACTAAAACGCAGCAGGCAGTATTTTGGTGTCCGTCTCCGAAGCGGAATGGAGACTGAACGGAGTCAAACTGATGCATTCTGAGCGGATCCTTTTCCATTCAGAATGCATTAGGGCAAAACCGATCTGTTTTGGACCGCTGAGCCCTGAACGGATCTCACAAACGGAAACCAAAACGCCAGTATGAAAGTAGCCTAACGTGGATTGCCAGACGTGTGAACAGAACCTGTAGCTGGCAGTAGTCTGAGAAATATCTGCCTGACTCCAGTGACTGCTAGATTGTCCACAGACCCCCATCGGTTGTCCACAGACCCCCATCCCCCCCATAGGTTGTCCACAGAGCCCCCCCATAGGTAGTCCACAGACCCCCATCGGTTGTCCACAGACCCCCATCCCCCCCATAGGTAGTCCACAGACACCCCCCCCCCCAATCAATGAATCCAGGGTCTCTTCTTCCCTTCGAGGCTCCTGTATACAGCAGTATGGCAGCACACATAGTATAGACTTTCTATGACTTTGTGAAGCTTCCGTATGTTTCTAGAAGTTTCAGTAAGGCTACGTTCACACTTGAGTTGTTGTTGTTGTTTTCCGGGATTGAGATCCGGCAGAGGGTCTCAATACCGGGAAAGAATCTTTCCGATTAGTCCTCGTGCATTCTGAATGGAAAGAGATCTGTTCAGGGTGTCTTCCATTCCGCCAGCATTTCATTTAGTGCAGCTGTTTTGTGTCCGGTCATAAAATTGGATCCGTCAGTGAAAACAATATATGGGTCCATTCACACGTCCGTAGAATGGGTCCGCATCCATTCTCTATGGGGACTGAATGGAATGTGCTCTCCGCATCCGCGTTCCCTGATCTTCTGGTCCACAGCTCAGGAAAAAATAGAGCATGTCCTATTCTTGTCCGCAAATGTGGACAAGAATAGGCATTTCTTTGGGGGTGCCGGCCGGGTGTATTGCGGATCCACAACGCACTACGGACGTGTGAATGGGCCCTTAGTCAATGGTGACGGATCCATTTTCTTAGGAGCCTATTGACTTTTAATGTATTTAGTGACGGATCCGTTTTTTTCCATTTTGATTTTCCACAAACCAATCCTAACAGAACGGATGCATCCTGATGTGCAAAATTAAAACGGATCCGTTTAATTCTGGTATCCTCTGCCGGGTCTCGATACCGGAATTAACAACGCAAGTGTGAAAGTAGCCTTACATGAGTTTACCATATTTCTCATGGATCCCGTGAGAAAAATCCTTTCTGTGTATCCATATAGAACCTAAGACTGGAGAGGAGGAGGTAGAGGATGGGCCCACAGCCGTCTACAGCTACCGCATTGTGCGTCAGTGCAGCACAGATCCGTGATACAGCCATGTGCAAGAGTAAGATTTACAGGACCATTGTGCAACAGGATCAGGGTCAGACACGTACAGAAGGAAACGGGCCTTCACTAGAGATGAGCAAATTGGACGGACCAGAATCGCAAGTTCTGTGATCGCCCTGTAAAGTTGTGTATGACACACTTTTTTGCCCAAAGAGTTGCTTAAATTTTTGTTTCGAATGCACTGGATCATTTTGAGATCACTTTGGGCAAAGTAAAGCCGGCCATACACATTTGATAAGTGTCAGAAATGTTGGGTAAGGTGGATGGGAGGACAATCTGATGTTTGACGTCTGATCCATTTCTAACACGGGGGAATAAGCAGGTCATCCAACCTCTCCCTGTGTGATAAATGTACACGGTCAGCCGAATGTGAGTGGTTATGTACTGTAAGTGCTCGGAGAGGTAGGTATCATCCAACAGCTTGATGTGTATGGCCGGCTCATCTTCCCCAGACAACTCCTGTTCATATTCCCTGGACCATGTTATTAGCCAGATTGGGCCCCAAATCCATTTTCTCCAATCCGATGGTATATTTTAACTTGAAGCGTCCCCATCACCATGGGAACGCCTCTATGTTAGAATATACCATCGGATTTAAGTTAGATCGTGAAACTCAGATCTGACAGTATATTCTAACACAGAGGCGTTCCCATAGTGATGGGGACGCTTCAAGTTAGAATATACTGAGAACTGTGTACATGACTGCCCCCTGCTGCCTGGCAGCACCCGATCTCTTACAGGGGGCTGTGATCTGCACAATTAACCCCTTAGGTGCCGCACCTGAAGGGTTAATTGTGCGTATCATAGGGAGTTAATTGTGCGGATAGCAGCCCCCTGTGAGAGATATGGTGCTGCCAGGCAGCAGGGGGCAGTTATGTACACAGTTCTTTTAGTATATTCTAACTTGAAGCGTCCCCATCACCATGGGAACGCCTCTGTGTTAGAATATACTGTCGGATCTGAGTTTTCACGAAGTGAAAACTCAGATCTGAAAAAATGTTATGCACACGGATCCGTTCTGAACGGATGCAAACGTTTGCATTATAGGAGCGGATCCGTCTGTGCAGACACCAGACGGATCCGCTCCGAACGCAAGTGTGAAAGTAGCCTTAGTTGGATGAATCACTCAGCTGGACGCAAGTACCAACTCATTTCTGCATTTACTGGGAAGGATTGTGGATGGACCCAAGAGACCGCCGAATGTCAGAAGCTCTAGAGAACAGGGGTTGTCCGGTTGGAATTAATTTTCCCTTTGTTTTAACTTCGTGTTTAGGGGCAATACAAAAAGTTAGTTAATGCTATATGATCTGCTAAAATACCGTGTACTATAGTAGGTTCCTCTTGGGAACGTAACGGGTGCTAATGTCACTAATCAATACGTAGTTACGCAAGGTGGAAAAGAAGCAAAATGACCAATGCCGAATGGTTGATGGTCAGAGACCAGTCCAAAGACTTGATGGGGGTTTTCTCATCTTCACATGGCATCATTGGGCATCCCTTGACACCAAAGTTCACAAGAACTTCACCTAACACAGCTCTGCTTACTAAAAGAAGATGGGCTCTTGCCTCAATAAAACATGATTAATTTAAGACGGTAATAGAGGAAGGAGTTCTAGAATTCATCGAGGAGAAGACTACACAGAGTCTTCAGCTTGGGTTGTGGTATCGGTTCTGTCGAGCAGCCCGACAGATAAGGTTTCTGATTTACTTTCCCCATTTTGAAGGCCTCCATTGGTGGTCCCATTTGTAGAAGTCTTCAGAAGTAAAGGTATGTTATTTGGGTTGGATTCCAGGTTAGCACCAGTTTGAGGGACATTGTTGGTATGACGTCTTCCACAACGACATACAACTTCATTGACCCAGCTGTGAAAGTAATGAAAAAGTTTATAAGGTCAAATGGTTCCAAGTTAGAAACATAACGTGAAAAAGTGACTCTGGTCCTGACTGTGATGTACTATACCATATACAGTGTCCCATGCTCATCCCCATTGGGTTACCCCCTTATCTTATACATCTTAGATAGAGGAACACCATCACACTGCGCCAGGGAAGAATGCATTGGTGTACTGCGTACAGCGGTCCCCCACATTACAATACTAATTGCTTCCAGGACGACCGTTGTATGTTGAAATCATTGTAACTTGAATAATGTGTTCCAAAGCCCCAAAATGTCATCCAAGATGAGAGAAAATGAAGATTTAAGAAAAATAAGCAGATAACTAAGGCTACTTTTACATCTCTGTTTTTGCTGGATCCGTCAAAAACGCTTCTGTAATTATAATACAACCGTCTGCATCAATTATCTCCAAAATAGCCATGACGGATCCGCTGAGCGGTGTATGGAGTGCACATTTTATGTATGGGTAGCAGCAGCGCGCATTGCAGCTCCTGCCCGTGCTCCTTGGACAACTACTTACTCCTGGCATAGCACATGAGTACCCTCTTACCCTGTACTATGCCAGGATTAGCTGAGCGGCGCGAGCTCCTGCTTCTGCCTGCTCCGCTAAGAGAACTGCATGTCAACACGTGGCTTAGCGGATCAGGCAGGAGCTCGCTCCGCTCAGCTAATCCTGGCATAGTACAGGGTAACAGGGTACTCATGTGCTATGCCAGGAGAAAGTAATTGTCCGAGGAGCCTCAATGTGCGCCCCTGCCCCATTCATAAAATGTACTCCGTACACCGCCGAGCTGTCACAGGGAATGGTGCACTTTAGGGATGTAAAAGTGTAAAAAAAAAATAGAAAATGGAATAATAAAGTCTATTACAAATAGTTTATTAGGGACATCGTATAAAAAATTGTAACAAAGGTTTAGTTACTCTTTAAAGGTCATGAAATGTAAATTGAACACGTTACCTCCTAAATTTTTGGCAGAGTCCGTACAGTAATGATAGTGTAATAATAAGAAGAAGAGGAACTCCAACGGCTGCCATAATCTTCACGATGTCTTCGGCAGACCGCCCCTGTGCAGAGCTGTCAGCAGGTTTCGTGTATTCAGTGATTTTCTCCAGCACTGATTTTTCACTCAGCATTTCTGAAAAAAAAAAAAAAAAACTTGAATTTTATCTCGTGATAACAGTGACCACAAATTACAGTAAATTTACAAGAGACTTGAAGTCACGTCCCCGATGACAGGTCATTCTCCCCCCCAAAGGATCAGCACATACATAGATCGCAGTACTGTGTGGGAGCTATATGGCAATACTATGTGCTCTCATTCAGAAAATACTATTTGGATATTGCATACTGTATTATTGAAGCACTCTGCTGGTATGTGGTCTGCATACGGCAGTATTATATGGGCACCATTTCCATTCAGGAAAGTCTTGGGCAGATTTTGACTGTTCCCACTAGAAAAAAAAAAAAAAGTCTAACCTCCACGAGCTGCTGAAAGACCCTCTCCATTCCGGGTATGTCCGAACTCCAGTCTCCAGTCCTCTGGGTCCTCCTCTTTAGTCGGGTCCTCCACCAGTATTTCTCCATGCGTTTCATTTGTCGCAAAGAAGAAGAATCCTGACTGAGAACAGTTATGGAAGGATGGCACTGCCTGGATGGTGAAGGAACAGCCCCCTGATCTGCGGTCTTTCATGTCTTTTATGGTCACGAATTGATCGATCAGGGATCCGTTCATTTGGAACCAGAACTGCTGCCAAAGTTTCTGCCTTCGGGAATCTGCAGAAAAACATGGATGGACAATAAATGAGTTTGCTACAATGTATCAGTGTAGGATCCAGTTTTTTTTTTTTCTCGCTCTTCTTCTGACCAGAAGAACGGAAAACTAAACAGTGATATGAACTCAGCCTTAGGCCTCATGTACACGACCGTTTTTTGGGTCCGCATCCGAGCTGCCGTTTTGGCGGCTCGGATGTGGACCCATTCATTTCAATGGAGCCGCAAAAGATGCGGACAGCACTCCGTGTGCTGTCCGCATCCGTGGTTCCATTTCGCGGCCTCGCAAAAAAAAAAAATATAACCTGTCCTATTCTTGTCCGCGATTTGCGGACAAGAATAGGCATTTATATTGCCGGCGCCCGTTCCATTCCGCAAATTGCGGAAGGCTACACAGGCGCCTTCCGTTTTTTGCGGACCACAAAAAACGGCACGGTCGTGTGCATGAGGCCTTATTCCTGGGCAGAGATATAAAAGCCTACGGACATCTTCAACATGAAAAGGATTGTCACATCTGTTAGTGGTCACAGAGTTCCAGGAGTTGCACTAAGATTCATTCTGCAATCTTTGCTCCTTCATTCATTTGAAGAGGCCGTGATATGCAGTTTAGACTACTTTTACATCAGTGTTTTTGCTGGATCCTTCATGGATCAGCAAAAACGCTTCCGTCACGATAATGCAACCGCCTGCATCCAGTTGTATTATTTCTAAAATAGCTAAGGCTATTTTCTTTTGAGTCAGAGAAATGGATCCGTCTCCATTGACTTACATTGTGAGTCATGACCTATCCGTCTTTCTCCGCACCACATTGTTGACAGAAAAAAAAACACTGCTTACAGAGGTTTTCTGTCCATCATGGGAACGTAACGGAATGTATTCTGGTGCCCACCTGTCACGCTTCAGTGTGGGAGGGAAACACCACACCGAGCATAGGAGGGAAGGGGGAAACAGGGAATCTGGCCTGAGAACTAGGGAGAGAAGATGGACACCTCCTAGTGAAAACCCTAACCAAAATCCTGACTGACTACCAGTATGAACAGACCCCAAAGGTAGGTGAGTTCATACGCAGGAATACCTAGAGTCCTATCAAGCCCTATAGGACCCTGGTACTAATGGCAGGGACGAGACTACCTGTTCCTCCAAAAGGAAGGACAAACAGGAGTCTACTTCAGGCCTAAGGCTCCATCACATGTCCGCAATACCGTTCCGCAAAATTGCGGACCCATCCATTTCTATGGGGCTGCACAATGTGCAGCCTGGATCCGGAAATGTGTACCCGCACTTCCGGGTCGAAAAAAAATAGACCATGTCCTATTCTTGTCCGCAATTGCGGACAAGAATAGGCATTTTCTATTAAGTGCCGTCAATGTTATGTGCAAAATGTTCCATCAGATCTCCCTACCCCTGAGTGCGCACATATCAGAGCTGAGTGCAGGATATTGGGGTCACCACATAGCAGAGCTGAGTGCAGGATATTGGGGTCACCACATAGCAGAGCTGAGTGCAGGATATTGGGGTCACCACATAGCAGAGCTGAGTGCAGGATATTGGGGACACCACATAGCAGAGCTGAGTGCAGGATATTGGGGACACCACATAGCAGAGCTGAGTGCAGGATATTAGGGTCACCGCTGAGCTAATTGCGGGATATGGGGGTCACATGGCAACAGGCTTGTATACACAGGCCTCTACAACTCCCAGTGACGAAGGTGCTTTCATCACACAAATTCTCCCCCCAAAGTTCTGCACAGCCCCCCAATATAATGATGCAAAGTCTCCCCCCAAAGTTCTGCACAGCCCCCCAATATAATGATGCAAAGTCTCCCCACAAAGTTCTGCATAGCCCCCCAATATAATTATGCAAAGTCTCCCCCCCCCAAACATCTGCATAGCTCTCCAATATAATGATGCAAAGTTGTAGCCCCCCCCCCCAGTACTGTACTCAGGGGGCGGACATACCATACCGCCTGTGCAGTCGGTTGCACAGGGGACCACTGTGCTAGGGGGGCCCGTGAGAGGATCCATTGTAGGGAGAGATGATCTCTATATTTATTTGTATTGCCGTTCTCAGGACAGCGATACAGATGGATGCTGCAGCGGGGCAGGGGAGAGGTGTTTCCCTTACCCATTCCTCTGATAGGCTGCAGGCACTAGGCTTGCAGTCTATCAGAGGCCAGTGCAGGCGGCACGGTGACATCATCGCACCGCCCGAGCTGTACAGCGCGGGACACAGGTATGTGACAAGTATGTGAGTAAAATTTTTTTACACTATGCTGTTGCCCAGAATGGGGAAAGGGGGAGAGGAGCACTATGGAGGCATCTACTAGTGGGCATTATACTGACACACATGGGGGGAGAGGAGCACTATGGAGGCATCTACTAGTGGGCATTATACTGGCACACATGGGAGAGGAGCACTATGGAGGCATCTACTAGTGGGCATTATACTGGCACACATGGGGGGAGAGGAGCACTATGGAGGCATCTACTAGTGGGCATTATACTGGCACACATGGGGGGAGAGGAGCACTATGGAGGCATCTACTAGTGGGCATTATACTGGCACACATGGGGGGAGAGGAGCACTATGGAGGCATCTACTAGTGGGCATTATACTGGCACACATGGGAGAGGAGCACTATGGAGGCATCTACTAGTGGGCATTATACTGGCACACATGGGGGGAGAGGAGCACTATGGAGGCATCTACTAGGGGGTATTATTTACTAGCACACATCGGAGGGAGGAGCACTATGGGGGCATTTACTGGGAGTCCTATATATTAGAATACTGTCACACATGGAGGGCACTATGAAGAAGTGGGGGAGAGGAGCACTATGGGGGCATCTGCTGGGGGGCATTATATAGGGGCATTTTATACTGGCACAAACTATATGTACAATATGGGGGTGAGGATGAGTACTATAGTGGCATTTTATACTGGCATACATTATATGGGCACTATGGGAAAGGAGGGAGAGGAACATTATTGGGGCACTCTATAGGGGCATTTTATACTGGCACATTATGTCAGGCACCATGGAACGGGGGGAGGAGCACTATATAGGAGTATTTTATACTGGTGCAAAATTATGGGGCACTATGGGAACATTAGCTCAACTAGGGTCACAGTTTTTTTTTGGGGGCACACAGTAGGGGCATTGGCACACATTATGAGGGCAACACAACAGAATTTTTTGTATCATTTTTGGGGGACATTATGTTTATTAGTGTCAGGGGCACTATTTGCTGGGCGCAGTTATTTTTTAGGGCACTGTGTGCCAATAATTATTGAAGGGGCACTATCTGGTACTAGTATTTTCAGAGGGTTTATCTTTTTCTGCAGTATAGTATTGGGGAGCACAGCAGGCACAGGATGGGGCGTTCAGAAGGCTGAAGGGAGGTTGGAAAAGTAGGAAACTAAGATGTCTGTCAAAATCTGCAGAGAGAAGAAACGGCTGAAAGGAATCATTATGGCGGTCTGGTCTGGTCTGAAAGGAGAAGATGAGGAAAGAGAACATCTACATCACAGGAGTCATCACTGGCTGTACGAGGCATGTGGCGCTGTATTAGGCTACTTTCACATCTGCGTTAGTAATTCTGGCAGGCTGTTCCAGCAGAGAACAGCCTGCTGGAATTCACTGGAACAGGCACTGCTGTTTGCAGACGGAATGCCTGCCGGCCCCATTGACTATAATGGGGTACGGTAGAGATCCGGCCACAATCTGGCAAAAATGCAGAGAATCAGTGGGACACAAACCGCTGCATGCTGTGGTTTGTGTCCAGACGGATTGTAGCGCCGCGGGTGTGAAAGTAGCCTTACCTTGTATGCTTTGTATTCATTTTTATATTAGGAGGGAATAGGTTGAGAATTTGGCATGAGGGGTAGAAGGGCCTAGGCACATTCTTTGCACAGGGGCCCTCTGCTGTATGTGTCCTCCCTGACTGTACTATAAGAAAATTTAGACTAGAATCACAGGTGCATGTATAATGATGTGCAGCCATTTTCTATCAACCATGTTTGCTTGATGGATATGTATCTGTGATTCTGAAGGTTCTAGTCTAAATTTTCTTGTAGTATATATTGAGGGTAGCGGCCTCTTTTAGGCTAGGTCTACATGAGGACATTTGTCGCGCAGACCTAGCCTTAGACTGAACAACACCCATCTACCTGGGGCTTCTGATCAGAGTACTAATGTACCTGGTTCCTACACTGCCCTGAATAATGTAGGCGTAGGTAAGTCCGAGAGAGGCTGTATATTAGTGTTAGGGACCCATCTGCAGAAGCCACCTTGACGTCTGGTAGATGGGCCCGACTTGTTAAAGAACTTCCATTAACTTATTTATAGTAGGTATAATACCACTTTGATTTAGAATGATCCTTATTTCTTAGCTCTAGTGTTTGCATGTGTAATGGTGTGCAGACATTTTTTACTCCCCCAGGACTGCACAGCCACCCAATTTAATGCAAACTTTCCCTCCTTCCAAGTACTTAACAGCTCTTCTATGTGGTGACCCCAATATCCTGCACTCAGCTCTTCTATGTGGTGACCCCAATATCCTGCACTCAGCTCTTCTATGTGGTGACCCCAATATCCCGCACTCAGCTCTGCTATGTGGTGACCCCAATATCCCGCACTCAGCTCTGCTATGTGGTGACCCCAATATCCCACACTCAGCTCTGCTATGTGGTGACCCCAATATCCCGCACTCAGCTCTGCTATGTGGTGACCCCAATATCCCACACTCAGCTCTGCTATGTGGTGACCCCAATATCCCACACTCAGCTCTGCTATGTGGTGACCCCAATATCCTGCACTCAGCTCTGAGATCCGATGGAACATTTTGTACTTGAAAATCTACCTACCCCCGAGTGCGCATGTGCGGTGTATAGTTTTGCGCATGCAAAAATGGTCAAAAATCTGGCAACTAAAATGTAATGTTGATAAGTGCAAGATAATGCACCTGGGGCGTAAAAACCCAAGAGCAGAATATAAAATCAGTGATACAGTCCTAACCTCAGTATCTGAGGAAAGGGATTTAGGGGTCATTATTTCAGAAGACTTAAAGGTAGGCAGACAATGTCATAGAGCAGCAGGAAATGCTAGCAGAATGCTGGGGTGTATAGGGAGAGGCATTACCAGTAGACAGAGGGGGGCGCTCATGCTGCTCTACAGAGCACTAGAGAGACCTAATTTGGAGTATTGTGCTCAGTACTGGAGACCATATCTCCAGAAGGATATTGATACTTTGGAGAGAGTTCAGAGAAGAGCTACTAAACTGGTACATGGATTGCAGGATAAAACTTACCAGGAAAGATCAAAGGACCTTAACATGTATAGCTTGGAAGAAAGACGAGACAGAGGGGATATGAAATACAGTGGAGGAGTTTAAGCATGCATGGGATAGGCATAAGGCCATCCTTCATATAAGATGGGGCCAGGGGCTATCCATAGTATTCAGTATATGGGGCAGACTAGATGGGCCAAATGGTGCTTATCTGCCGACACATTCTATGTTTCTAAATGAAGTAGGTGCTTCTCCCGCGGCCGTGCAATTATTTTTACGACTCCAGACACACACACAACCTCCTCCAGCTGATTCCTGTGTGTCCGCATCACTTTCGGGTATAGCATTCTGCCAGGTATAGGTAATCTGGCAGAACACCGGAAAGGGAAAGCACAGGTGTGATAGTGGCAGTACATCCTGCTCCTAGCTTCAGACTATTCTAACGTGGTCATATCACTCCCATTAATAAATGCAAGTTAACGCTAAAACCATCCAGTATAAGGTCTCTTTCACACGAGCGGATGCCATGCGTGGAATCCACTGCATGAAGGATTGCCAAGCCCCTGCTCCGGACAGCAGAGACACGGAGCATTAACATGATTGATAACGCTCCGTGCCTCTCTGTGACCTTTTTACTACAGAATCACAGTGAGATAAAGTTGTCACCATGATTTTGTAGCAAAAAAGTCACAGAGATTGATAATGCTCCGTGTCTCTGCTGTCCGCAACAGAGCTTTGCACTCCCTCACGCAGCGGATTACACGCATGACATCCGCTCGTGTGAAAGAGCCCTAAGGCTCACATCGGGTCCCAGAGGTGGGACCTGCACCTCTCAGACAATGGGGGCATATCCTATCGATATGACCCCACTGTATGTGATGGGAAAACCCCTTTAATTAGAAGTATATGGTGGTATTATTTGGGGACTTAAGTTACAGTACTGTGTGGGAACTGTACGGCCATAAAATGTGGTCTCTTATTTGGATAATGCAGATTATTTAAGCACTCTATGTTGGTATGTGGGCTGCCTACATCAGTATTGTATGGGCTGCGGACATCGCACTAAATGGTGGTGCACATAAATAATTGCTGTTTATAGGAAGTACATCTAGAGAAGTAGGAGTATTTTCTATAAAAGCAGCCCTACGTTGTCATCTCCTGACAAACAATCAGAACACTTTTCAATTCTGTTCGGGAAATTATAGCTGGATTCTTACAGAATGCTCTAAGGCCTTAAAAGGCCAGTTCTCTGGTAATTAACAAAATGAAAATACTAAAATATTACTTTATTATAAATATATTCCCAAATACCTTTCATCAGTTATAATGGCTCGTTTTGTCTGGCGAGCAATCAGTAGGAGAAATAAAATGGCTGCTGCCTAATTGGTGCACACAAAACCTGTCCTAATCACAAAGGAGGACAAGTTACTTCACAACACTGACCTAAAAAGCTGCTCCATCCTCCTCTCTGCTCTACTTGTCGGGGATTATGATCGTGAATACAGCTGATAAGATTTTCATCTGAACCTCTGTGGGAATGGAGCTCATGAGAAGACATGAAGTATACCAGCCTCACCTCCTCTCTGCACTGCATGTCTCCTTATGATTTTCATTCCCAAAGAGATAATCTGTATTCAGGATCATAATCCCTGACAAGTAGAGCAGAGAGGAGGATGGAGCGGCTTTTTTTGCTCAATGTTGTGAAGTAACTTGTCCTCCTTTGTGATTAGGACAGGTTCTATGTGTACTAATAGGACGGCGGCCATTTTACCTCCCTTGAAGATTGCTCCCCAGAAAAAATTAGCCATTATAACTAATGAAAGGTATTTGGGAATAGAGATGGCCTTGCGGTTCACCCGGCGGTCGTTTTGCGGCGAACTTTGCGTGTTCGCGATTCGCTGAACATGCAAACATATGGAGAAATTTGCGCCCGCCATATTCTTTTACATTGTGAAGAACTTTGACCCGTGGCACATCCATCAGGTGGTACAGGACAGCCAATTGAGACGTTTCAGCACATGGACAGACCCCCTACCTTATAAATATACCTGATCTGGCCACCATTTTACATTCAGTGTTTTGCCAGTGTAGGGAGAGGTTGCTGTGTGGAGCAGGGACAGGCTGTTAGGGACACCACACGCTAGCTAATGGCGCCACAAAAGTACTTTTAAGCACTTCTAATATACTTTTATAATAAGTCAAAAACACATAGATCTATATAGTGATCACATGGAAGTCAGGGGCCTAGGGGCTAGGGGCTTACTAGGGCCATTTTTATATAGGGTAAGGTACCGGACGGGGTCGCTCTGATCAGGGCGGGTGGTCTGTGGTTAGTCTATCAGGGCCAGAATAGCACCCCCTGTAGGGCAATATCAGGGACAGTTCTTTGCCCACCCTGTCCTTCAATACCACATCATCATCTAGCCCAGGGATAGATGTTTTTGCTTTCCCTCCGGGATTCATGGATGTGCACCGGAACCCCCCGGATTGTGGTAGGACATATGGTTTCTGATTTGGTGCCGCCGAGCACCTGATTTAGTGCCGCCGAGCACTTGTTATTGCCGACCACATCTATGCTTTTTGGTTAACTTTAATAATTTAATTTATTTTAATTTTGAGGGATATCTTTTCCATTCACACGTCCGCAAAATGAGTCTGCATCTGATCCGCAATTTTGCGGAATGGGTGCAGACCCATTCATTTTCAATGGGGCGGGAATGTGCTGTCCGCCTTTGCGGATCCACATCTGCATTTGCGGATCCGCACTTCCGCATCTGTGCTTCCGTTTCCTAAAAAAATGCAATTGCAGACAAGATTAGGCATTTTCTATTATAGTGACGGCGATGTGCGGTCCGCAAATTGCGGAATGCACATTGCCGGTGTCCGTGTTTGTCGGATTTGCAAAACACTTACGGACGTGTGAATGGACCCTCATAGTAACATTATTAAAGGTTAGTTTTATCTTCATGTATATTCTAATGGATTGCCTTCCGTGTACAATGTTATAATATACTTTCTATGTTAGACGGTGTATTATAGCGCATTTGTATTGTGCGTCAGTCGTGTGCGGTTCTGCTGCGATACTGCAGGTATATAGAGGGACAAGCACTATTGGGACAAATAATTTCTACTGGTGTGATATGCCAGTCGCCCCCCCCCAAAAAAACTGATTGTAGCAGGGTGTTATATACCAATATACTTTACTATACTGTATAGTGCATTTGCGCATGCGCGTACGTGAAAATTGAATTGCCGATATTTCGCATTGAAAAAAGAATGAATGGAGATTGCAAATTCTAATAATACACCTGGTCTCACTGTCCATGTTGTGGGACTATTTGTGCACTTCTAGTAATTATTTCTTGGCTGCAAATATGAGCCGAAGGTTTTTCAGGTTCGCCTGCCATTAAAATGAATGGGACCCGCTGCGAACTTGCGGTGAGCGAACATTTGATCGTGTTCGCGAACCTTCCCGGCAGATGTTTCTCCATCACTATTTGGGAATATTTTTATAATGAAGTAATATTAAGTATTTTCTGTCATTTTATTTTCTTAATTCCTGGAGAGCCCCTTTAATGCCCTTGGAAATGAGGCGGGATGAATAGCGGGCAGGAGGTATTGTCTTGGTGTCACTGGCATACTTCTTCAGTCTGTAATGCCTAATTATGTGACATATAATACAAATATTTAACATACCGTCCGTCCGGGTGTTGTCCTCAGCAGATAGTCGCTGTGCGGAGCCGTCAACAGTTTCCATGTATTTAGCGAGTTTTTCCAGCACTGATTTTTCATTCACCCTCCCTGGAAAAAAAAAAAACCTGTGTGATAACAGTGGCCAAATATTACATCAAAGTTACCAGAGACTATATAAGCCCAGTCCTCACCAGTACGAGTGGGCAGGCCACTGTGTCCCAGGCAGAGGCGGATTGGCCATAGACCTTACTGGGAAATTTCCCAATGGGCTGATGCCCAGGGGGCCACCTGAGCCCCCCTCATGGTCGACCAGTGGAATTTTTTAGGGAAGTATTTTATGTTGGACTGTGGTATTTGGCTCTGTTGTAGTGGTATAATGTGCCACAATATGGTATTGCCAGTCCTGCCTTCCATCAATCTGGACCTGATAACAAACTGAGGCCACTTTTAGTATTTTTTCCAGGGCCACTTTAATTTCACAGTCAGCCCCTGGTCCCAGAGTCACCACATGCCTCTCCTAAAATACTCTGTGCTGCTGGGGACTGCATGTTCCACGATGTAACGGTCCCACAAAACCAGCACACTCCTGTCCCGAGATACTTTTCACTACTTTGGAGCCCTTCTCTTTTCTATATGTATCTCTTCATTTCTTATCTTCTACCTGTAACATATGCTTAAATACTCTGTGCCACTTTCAACAGGGAATTAACAGTGCAGAGTTAAGTTTGTCAGGTTTTGACTGTTCCCAATAGATAAAAGCCTCTTACCTCCACGGGCTGCTGGAAGTCCTTCGTCGTTAATGTTGTTATACTCCATCCTCCAGTGCTCTGTCTTCAGGTCCTCTGTCAACATATCGACACACTTTGTGTTTTCCACAAAGAACAAAGATCTTGATTCTGAACAATTTTTTAGGAATGGAACTGAGGTGAAGATGAAGGTACAATCCTCTGACCTGCGGTCTTCCATGTTTCTTATGGTCAGTACCTGATCATTCAGGGGTCCATCCTTCCTACAGAACTGAAGCTGCTGCCATTGTTTCTGCACCGGGAAAGCTACAGAACAAAACATGGATGGACAGTAAATACGT
The DNA here is from genome assembly GCF_014858855.1 of Bufo gargarizans. NCBI lineage: Eukaryota > Metazoa > Chordata > Amphibia > Anura > Bufonidae > Bufo > Bufo gargarizans. The sequence continues at coordinate 708,915,540 of NC_058081.1, forward strand.
TTTCTACAATGTATCAGCCTGGAGTCCTGTGAGCAGAGTTATTAAAGACTGTAGACACTTTCGGCATAAAAATAATTATTATTTCTAGGCTTGAGCGAAACCAGCTTCGGATCATAGATCCGAAGTCGATAAGTTAAAAAACGTTGTTTGTAATTCTGTTTCCGTACAGCATTAAAATGTATGGGCTCCGTGTAGCAAAACTTTGTCTCGGCCAAAGTTGGACAAATATTTAAAAATAGGAATTCAAAGTCGGCTTTGGTATCAAAGGTACCAGCCAGTACCAAAGTCCACTTCTGATTCCTATTTTAAAATGTTTTTAAATATGCAGATATGAATCCCAAAGTCATTTGCTGAAGTCTTGCACAACTTCGGCCAAAAAAAAGTTTGCATTTTAATGCTGTACGGAAACAGCATTAGAAACAACGTTTTTTATCAAACCAAATTCAGATCTATGATTCAAAGTTTGATTTGCTCAAGCCTAATTATTACATACAGGTGAAACTCGAAAAATTAGAATATCGTGCAAAAGTCCATTTATTTCAGTAATTCAAATGAAAAGGAATTGCATTAATGCAGCTTAAAATTAGAATTTTGTGAAAAGGTTCAATATTCTAGGCTCAAAGTGTCCCACTCTAGTCAGCTAATTAATCCATAACCCCTGAGCAAAATTGTGACTTTGGGGTTTCATAAACTGTAAGCCATAATCATCCAAATTATAACAAATAAAGGCCTGAAATATCTCGCTTTGCATGCAGGGCTGTGGAGTCGGAGTCGAGGAGTCGGAGTCAATTTTGGGTACCTGGAGTCGGAGTCGGCAAAAAATGAACCGACTCCGACTCCTACTAAATTTAAATTGGAATAAAAAAATAAAAAAGCAAGTTTAATTGTCCGAATTCATAAACAGTTATAATTAATGACTTCTCTACTGTAAGAATAAAGGCCAGTGCATGCAGTGCCTCACGTAACCGCAAAACAAACGCGTTCAGTGATGTGAAGAAGCTTTTCATATGCTTCACTATATGGCACGCAATGCACAATTAGGAGTGGCAATACATATACTTTCCATTGTGTTGTGTTCTGATGTTACAGGGAACACAATGCCCATGGTTTACCTCGCCTCTCACTGATAAGGGATTAAGTAAATATGTGTTTTGCAGGACTAGAGACACTTGTATAAGTGAAGGGAATGGAGGGTCAATAGTTCAAGACTGAAGCTGTAAACCATGGATGTCAAACTCATGGCCCTCCAGATGTTGCAAAACTACAACTCCCATCATTCCCTGATAGCTGTAGTATGCCCAGGCATGATGGGAGTTGTAGTTTTGCAACAGCTGGAGGGCCACGAGTTTGACATCCCTGCTGTAAACCATTGGAAAAACTGCTGTCATTCAGCTAAGGCTATAAAACGTGTAAACTCAGAATGTTATCTTAAATTTTAAACATGACTATGGGATTCTTCTAGGGAAATCATGTTTTAAAATAAATGTCCCTTCTTGGATCCTCCCACTGCCCTGTCTTCAGCAGAAGATCAGCACACAAAGGAGAAGGCAGCAGCTTCTGCCCAACTACCTCTCTGTGCTAGAAGAGCTTAGAAGAACTTCTTTCTTTCCTTCAAGGAATGTATAAAATACATTCGCATATTAAATACAGAGGAGTCGGGGAGTCGGAGTCGGAAGTACAAAAAACTGAGGAGTCGGAGCATTTATCTACCGACTCCACAGCCCTGTTTGCATGTAATGAGTCTCATATGTTAGCTTCACCTTTTAAGTTACATTACTGAAATAAATGAACTTTGCACAATATTCTAATTTTTCGAGTTTCACCTGTATGTTGTTACACTGAGTCTTAAAAGTTCCCAATTTCAGACTGAAACCTTCATTCTTTTTTAGTTTAAATCCTACTCCTATTTTCCAACTATTCTCAGGTGGATGTATCCCTTCAGGATGCTGCTGTCTTCACTAGCTCTCATTTATCGGCGCAACTTCATTCCTAGACTGATTTCCCCATCTACAGACCATGAATGATCTCCTCTTCCTTGTGCTGACACACACACATAATCACACTAAGTTCTATCTTCTTTTTGTACATTTATACACAGTCTGTTTGATATCCCCTGTGCTGGGGTACAGTGCAGCCATTGTGATACCTCCTCCCTGAGGACTTAGATGCCCCCTTCACTCTCTGACTGGGCATGTACAACATCCACCACATCCCTGCTGCTATGGTGAGAGCAGAGAGACTTAGAAATAAGATCAATGTGCTCTCAGAGCTATGTCAGAAACAGGAGAACTACTATGTAAAGGATTTACACAAACTCTACAACAGCAGGGAAATGTGAATGAAGATTATAAAGGAAGTTGTGTCATTCGATATTTAAGAAAAAAGTGTCCATAGCCTCTAAATCAATTGACCAGCATTTTAATATTGATGACCTATCTTGAGGATAAGTCATCAATACCTGATTGTTGGTTGTCTGACACTCTTGGATCATTGTAAAAATTGTATTATTTGCATTTACCTTGAACCATCATTGGAACCACCATTATCAGAACCACACAGCTCCAAAAGAGCATCAGAAAGATGCTCCCACTCATGGACTTGCACGCTCTTGAGGGTCCTTCTCCCTTTATTTGGCTCCCTGAAGAGATGGGAATGTCAGATGCACAGCGCAAAGAAGTATGGTGAGCAGGTTTAGTGATGCCTGAAACGTTGCCATCTTGTTGAAAGCTGGTGTTACTTGTGGTAGCCAATGCATTAGGACTTTTTTGAATGACCGGAGCTTGATTTTGGCTGTTGGGGCCAATTTTATTTCTTTCCTGACATGAGGAAATGTTATCTTCTGGATTACGGTCTTTGGAAAGATTGTCAACTCTGCATTTGTTCCTTCTTCTCTTCTTACTTTTTCTCCCTGTATCATAAGGATCTGTACTGGTACCAACATCAATTTTTAAGATGTTAGTGCTCTGGTTGCAGTCTGAAGAGGTATGTCTACCAGTCTGACCGACTAGAGGAGAACATATGTTACCCTCATGATGGGCAAGTACATCATCACTGGAACTGCAACCCACATTGCCATTCTTTCCTGATTCAAAATGGTTGGAGGTACTGTCATTTGATCTATTACCTTCCTGTGTAAGCATTTTCTCTTCAAGGACTTCTGTAGTATTGTCCTCAAACTTCAAGGTCATTGTTGCATGCCCATCTAGCCTAATGTCTTTGGTGACATCTTGTTGAAGGCCCTTGGAAGCATTGGCCATTGGAAGAGTGCCATCACTTTTTTCTTCTTTTACATCAGTTACTTTGATGTTTGATCTGCTGCATAAAGAGTCATTGTTATCTCTTCCATGGTCAGTTGAGGTTTCATTCTCTAGGTCTATGGCACTTTTGTTTTCCATGTCACCTCCACCTTGCAGCTGGCTACCTGTAATGGTAGTGTCCTCATATATATTGTTAATATCAGCAGTTTCAAAGTTGGAGGCATTTTGACCAGTCTTAGAGGCTCCAGGAATGGCACGTTTTTCATCATTGGGTTTGTAGCCCACTTCGACATTGTCTTCTGTTTCAGAGAACGGTGTGGTACTCTTGTTCAAACTATGACCTTCAGGTGGCAAGTTGCTCTCTTTAAAAATTGGTTCTGACAAAGGGACTTTCAAGGCATTATTCTCATGTGCACAAGACATGGTGTTGCTGCCATCTTGTTGAAAAGCTGTGGAGACATTGTCCTTGACACTGCTGTCAAAGGCTTTGATTTTGTTTATGGACAGAGTCTCTTCAATGCTTAGATGTGGCTCCTTAGAATAAGGTCTAGAAAACAAATGTGAAATTGATATAAAATATAATACCAAAAGTTTTTGTTTTTTAATTAGAAAGTCTAATGTTTAGAGTCGGATAGTAAAACTGAAACTTTGTGGGTGATTGATTAAAGTGTGTTAACTGTCGTTTCTTTTTTTTTAACTTTTTAAATGTTTAGGGCAAGTGATACTGGTAATTTTTGCATATTTTATTTCTTGATTTTTCCACTTTTTAATTACATACCTGCCTCTGTTTACCTAATTTGTCTTCTCAGTGCAGTGAAGATGCTTCTTGCTCCTGCTGACCGTGTATGTGCAATCTGTAGGCCTGGCATGCTTGCTTACTTACTATCCGCCAGGAGATGCAGGAGATCACTGCGGGCTCTCCTGCATCTCCAGATGGCTCGTTAGTCAGCGCACTAGGCATGAAGATCGCACATACACCGTCAGCTCTCACCTCTGACAACGTACCAATGTCAGCTAGACAGGGCAGTATATATACATATAGGAGGTCATTTATTAAACAGAAATACGCCGAAATTAGGAGTATTTCTGGAGCAGATTGCAGCGCAAAGATCTGCAACTTCTCTCCGGGCACGCCAAGTCTAAAAAAGTGGTTTATGCATTAAAAATGGTCTAAATGTAAAACAGCAAAGAAGTTGTCTTACATTTAGAAGCGGCGATGGATCCACCAGAGTTATGTAGAGGTTGGCGCCTTTTTATAACTTCAGCGATCCACCACCAGTGCAGGGCCTTATTAAGACCGGTGTCTTATAGCTATTTATGGGGAAGTCAGTGAGGGCAGCAGCAGTGAGCGAGGAACATCTTCACTGTTCTGTACCGCGCTCTGCTAAACAGTAAAGATTGGTTTTCCATGGCAACTCGCTGCCAAAAGTCAACTTCAGGGGCAGTTTTGTCAAGAAAAAGTGCAAAATAAATAAAGTATATGGCAAAAATAGTCACTTGCCCTACACAATTAACAAAGAAATGAAACCAATTACACTTTTAGGCTACATTCACACGACCGTATGTGTTTTGCGATCCGCCAAAAATACGGATGACGTCCATTTGGCATCCCAATTGCATTTGTTTTTTTTTTGGAGATCAATTGTAATAACTCCTATCCTTGTCAGCAAAACAGACAAGAATAGGACATGCTCTATAATTTTTGCAGAGTCGCAGAACGGACATACGGATGCGGACAGCATGGGTCTTCATCCCAAAAAACTGAACGGACTTGGAAACAAAATACGTTCGTGTGAATGTAGCCTAAAGGGGTTGTTCAGGAAGAGCAGAGAGTCTCCTCTCTGCTCTGCTTGTCAGGGATTATGATCCCGAATACAGCTGATAAGATCTTCATCTGGATCTCTGTAGGAATGGAGTTCATGAGGAGACATGAAGTACAGAGAGGAGGTGGGGATGTGGCTAATGAGCAGCAGCTCTTGTATGCAGTCTCCATTATCACAGTTTGTCCTGTCCATCCTCTCTGTACTTCATGTCTCCTTGATGAAATGAAGTTTACAAGAGCTACTGCTCATCAGCCTCACCTCCTCTCTGCACTTCATGTCTCCTTATGGTTTCCATTCCCAAAGCGATTCAGATGAAGATCTTATTATCTGTATTCAGGATTATAATTCCTGACAGAGGAGGGTGAGGCAGCTCTTTAGCTCAGTGTTGTTAAATAACTTGTCCTGCTGTGTGATTAGGACAGGTTTTGTGTGAAGTAATAGGACGGCGACCATTTTATTTCCCCTGCTGATTGCTCCCTAGACAAAACGAGCCATTATAACTGATGAAAGGTATTTGGGAATAAATTTGTAATATAATATATACAATTTTATATATTTTTTTCAATTCCCAGAGAACCCCTTTAAGCTTAATGTAAAATTCAGCCTCAAACTGTCCTGCAAATACCGTGTGCCACATTTATTACGTGTATTAGACATACTTTGTATCTTACTAAGGCCTCGTCCACATTTCCGTTTTTCACTGACGTGTGCTGTCCGCATTTTTCACGAACCGCACACTTATCCATTGATTTAAATGTGTCTGTTCACATTACAGTATTTTTTACTGACCGCGATGCGGACCAAGCACGCCCATAGAAGTCTATGGGTCCGTGAAAATCACTAGGAGATTCGTTGGAAATTAATTTTCAGCTGAGCAACGTCAGACACATGGACCAACCACGGATTGTTCACGGACATCTTCATGGAAATGTGGACAAGGCCTAAGGGTATATTTTAGAGGAAGGCTTGACTTTTCTAGAATGACCCTGGCGTGGACACAAGCCCAAAATTCCACCTAAATTTTTTTCTTAAAGTATGCCAACCAGTGAGTCGTATAAAGGTAGGTGAAGGTATCTGACCATGCCCCAGAGTTATCACCCAGCGTGAGCCACTGGGATAAAATTTGGGGCATCTTTTAGATCGCCTGTCTAAATGTGCGCTGTCTATATTTTAGATGGGATTACTACACTTGCCACATTGTATTCTTATCCTCGATTCTGGTATCTGCCGATCCTCGTGTAGATGCAAAAATAGGAGAAAAGTGTAAATGTCGCCTGCAGCAACCACATGATTTCCATGATTACATCGGCGACTTCATCAGTAACCGTTAACGTGGTTTGTGGTTTCTTTTATGTGTTTTGTATGTCATTTGTAGCACCAGGATGAATAAGAATGCAGATTTCTCTGGCTGCTTGAGATAAGCGGGATTTTTTGGTAGCTTTTTTCGTGTTCTGATCCCGTTAACCACATATATTTGAACATCGTCATGAATTACCCAGTGTCCTGTACAGGGGTTCTGGCATCGCCCTCTGTCGTCATCTTTCACCTGTAAATAAAACATGATGAGAGTTATTTAGCAAGATTCCAAAGAAAACTGCCATTTAGGTTAAAAAAATTGTGACTTTTAGTTTCTGTGCTGTTCTTGCCTCTTTGTTGGCTCATGTAGATTGTTGCATGTAAATTGGCCCTTAAAGGGGTTGTCCCATCTTGGATATTTGGGGTGTGTCCCTAGGATAGGCCCCTAATGTCTGATAAGAACGGTGACGACGGGGGCACTATGCATGTGCGGCCACCCTCCATTCATTTCTATGGGAGTGCCGAAAATAGCCAAGCGTCGACTCCGCTATTTCCGTAAGCCCCATAGATGTGAATGGAGCGATGGCTGCTCTTGCGCGTTGCGCATCCTATTCACTTCAATGGGACTGCCGAAAATAATGAGCGTGCCCCTCGGGCATATCCTAGCGCAGGGGTGGGTAACCTGCAGCACTCCAGCTGTTGTGAAACTACAATTCCCAGCATGCTCTATTTATTTATTGAGAGTTCTCAGAAGAGCAGAGCAAGTATGCACGCTGGGAGTTGTAGTTTCACAACAGCTGGAGTGCCGCAGGTTGCATAGTATATGCCCCCAATGTCTAAGATGGGGCAACCCCTTTAAGCAACATAATTGCTATGATGGCAGTGTGGGTGTCACGCCCTTATTGGCCCTGATTGGTCTCACTCTATTATGCCTCACGCTTAGGGAGCGGCGCGGAGCGCGTGTTCAGGCCAGTGTGGATGCATTGGCTGCTGAGGATGCAATCCACCGGGGTAGGTGGATCTGCAGATGGAGAAATGCAGGAGAGGATACGCGTGGCGGCATCCCACCCCAGAACATCTGTAACCTCTGCAGTGAAAGTTCAAGATGTTCTCACGAAAAACATTCCACATTTTTAACCCAGCACCTGGATCTAAGTAATGTAGTAATTACATGTAATTCCAAATGACATAACGCCGGAGAGCTATTCAATATAATGTATCAGTATAGCGCCACCTGCTGTTTGTTCTTTATTACTCTGTCCACCTCAGTAACATCGCTGAGGTGGTCACATGAGCTCAGTTCCAACCTTAAACTGCCACCAGCCGGATCTTCTGTTACCGTGACAGTTACAGGGAGAGAGCTGCAGCAGAAAGGACATGTCCCCAGAGCTGTGATATGCAGAGAAAGTGGCAGAAAGAATGCGTCCTTTGAGATGGGATGGGAAGACAGCTATATCAGAAAGGACACTCCCTTCTCAGCTGGGGCAGAGAGAGAGCTGCAACAAAGGACATGTCCCTTGAGCCTGGACAGAGCTGGAGCAGAAAGGACATGTTCCCTGAGCTGTGCTATGGAGAGAGAGAGCAGTAGAAAGGACACGTCCTTTGAGATGGGATGGTAAAACAGCTGTAGCAGAAAGGACACTCCCTCTTGAGCTGGGATAGGGAGAGAGCTGAAACAAAGGACATGTCCCCTGAGCTTGGACACAGCTGGAGCAGAAAGGGCACGCCCACTGAGCTGGGATCGAGATCTTCAACTAGAAAGAAATGCCCACTGAGCTGGGATTGAGATCTGCAAGTGGAAAGACATGCCCCCTGAGCTGGGATAAAGAGAGAGCTGCAGCAGAAAGGACATGTCCCCAGAAAGGAGAGCAATTGGAGCAAAAGAGTTCTCTGTTTTTTTACATTAACCTTGGGATCACCCCTTTAAGTAAGTAGACTTTTGTTAACCAGCCATTGTCATCTCCAGAGGGTGAGGCCACGCTTATGTCTCTCCACCTGATCCAGACGTCAGATAAAGAGCTGCAGAAAATACACCATCACTATAGTTCACACTTCAGTGTTTGGTCAGTGATTTCCATCCGTGATTTGAGTCGAAACCAGTTTTGGATCTAAACACAGAACAGCTGCAGATCTTTCCCGTATACCTGATCTCTGTGGAGGCTCCGATCCTGGTTTTGGCTCACAATCCCTGATGGAAATCACTGACCGAACACTGACGTGTGAACTAGGCCTCAGTCCTTCAGGCTTTACAAATCTTATTCTGTAAATCCACTGTGATTCTCCAGTTGTGTTGCCCACATAATTACTGTGCCATGTGCATGTTGTTAAATCTCCCCTGGCGGCGCAGTTAGCACGCTCCCGAATGTTGAACCTTTGCCGCCGGCTGTATAATGTACGAATCGTTAAGTGCTCCTGGAATTTGCGCCTCAAACCAGAAAGACCAGCGTCAAAGGAATGTACAGCCATGATGACTAATTTCATAAGACTTGTGTGTTAAGGGTTCACAGTCCTGCAGAAATACGATACTGCGCTCATAACATCAAAGCAATGTATGTTACTAAGGCCTCGTGCACACGACCGTATGTATTTTGCAGTCCGTGTGCATTCCGTATTTTGTGGAACGGAACAGCCGGCCCCTAATAGCACAGTCCTGTCCTTGTCCGTAATGTGGACAATAATAGGACACGTTTCTGGCTGCCATAGTAACACTGAACGCATTTTGAAGACCGATCCATCTTCAAATGCTTTCAGTTCACTTGCGTTTTTCCGGATCCGGCGTGTAATTCCGGCAAATGGAGTACACGCCGGATCCGGACAACGCAAGTGTGAAAGAGGCCTAAGACGGGTTCCTAACACTAAATTCTACCTGTTTTGTGCCATGACGGCTACCATACAATTCAGGGAGTGTAGGTTCCACATGAATGCTGGGCCTGCTTCAATTTCTGTCATCTTTGGTGCCAAAATGGCCTCCATTATATCCAAGGAATGCAGGCACCAACATGCATGCCGGGCCCACTCCCCACCTCTCCTGGTGCCAAATGGCCACCAAAGACGGCAATGAGAGTCCACACTATACCTCTCCTGGTGCAGAATAGCCATCATGGCACATAACAGGTAGAATTTAGTGTTAGGACCCGTCTTACAGAGATCGCCTTGACGTGCCGCAGACGGGCTCAAATAATTTTGTACAAAATGTATTTGCCAAGCATCTCTAATTTATAAGTATAGCACTAGCAATTATAATGCATTTTTGTACTTTATTTGGTTTGCAGAGAGCTGTTGCATTGTATGTCTTGTTTTACAGAGTCTGATTTCTGAATGAGTATCTGGTATTTCAGTTTTAAGGTCTCTGCTTCCCCTCCTAGACACAGAGGTCCAAGCAGGTACACGTGATCAGGACATTTACCACAAGCCCCGTGAATATTTGGGTGTGGTCCTCCTAACCCCATAACTTCCTGTAAGGTCTCCTTCCTCCGTGCTGACTTCAATTTAATATGTAGAAAACAAATAATTTTCCCCCGCTTGATGCAGCCATTTTACATTTTCTCATTTTTACTCCCTGTCTTTCAGAAGCCATAACGCTTTTGTTTTTCTGTTAGACGTACGAGGGATTGTTTTTTTTGCCATACAAAGTTGTACTTTCTAATCGAATACTGCATACAATGTAGTAGGAAGCTGAAAAACTAATAATTATACCACGTTTTAATACTGAAAAAAAAATTCTTTTTATCACCATATTCTGACCTCCATTATTTGAAGTGAAGGAGAAATTTTTATTCAATCTGTAGTTTTTATTGAAACAGTTTTGGGGTGTATGAATTTTTGATCACGTTTTATTCCATTTTATTTGGGAGGTGAAGCGATTAAAAAATGGCAATTTAGCCCTTTTTTTACGCTATGCTAATATGGGATACAGTACAGGAGGAATACTTTTATATTTGAATAATCTGGGGATTTAGTAATGCTAATGATGTATTTTTATTTACTTTTATTTTTAAAATAAGGAAAGGTGGTTGATTTGAATTGTTCTTTTTTTTTATTTTTTAACTTTATTTTTAGTTTCCCTAAGAGGAACTAAATATGAGGGCTCATGCACACGGTCTTACTGCCCGTGGCCGTATTGCGGCCCACATACGGCGGGTCCGCAATACACAGGGCACCGGCCGTGTGCAGCCCGTATCACGGATGCGGACACATTCACTTGAATGGGTTTGCAATCTGGGAGATGCGGAACAGAAGCACGGATCGGAACCTCACGGTAGCACACTACGGAGTGCTTTCGTGGTGTTTCTGGTCGTGCCTTTACATCGCAAAAAAATAAGTGCATGCGCTACCTTTTTTGCGGTGTGGATGTCGGATGCGGATCGCGGACCTCATTCAAGTAAAAGGGTCCGTGATCCGCATGTGGCTGCCCCACGGTCGGTGCTCGTGCATTGCGGACCCCAATTGCGGCTGCAGCACAGGCAGCACACGGTCAAAGTGCAGAGGGCGCGGCAGCTGCAGAGAGAGCAGAACCTCTAGGAGTAACAGCAACGCCCCCGTTGCTCCCAGATGCTCATTTGCATATATTAAAACTTCATTTTTCTCAGTAATGCGGGCACATATAAACATGGGAACCAACATGGGACAGAAGCCTTCAGCTGCCAAGCGCACATGTAACAGGTCAGCGAGTGTCATAGATGCAGGAACTTTAAAACTTAAAAGCAAGATGTCAGTGATTCCTATGAGAAATCTCATCTTAATATCAGTGAGCTCTTCCGGCAGAGGCTCAGGAACGGCCATGCTCTGGACAAGCTAGTGATATATTGTTGTAATAAATACACATGAGGACGAGCAGCCACAGGTATGTACAACACACAGTATGAAAGCTGTGACTTTAGTAAAGTATTCATGTCAGATAATAAGAAATCTCAATACGCTCAGCCCCCCTCCCCCCAAAAATACCAACTGCCCCTACAGTGAAGATGATGCAACAACGATGAATCTGCAGCATGTCCATGTACGTGTGTTTTATCCTTTCCAATGCATAGGGGGAAATCCACAATAGGTCGGTGTGGGTCCAGTCTGCCACTGAACAGATCTGACTTGGGGGCTGCTCCTAAGGCCTCATGCACATGACCATGGTGTGTTTTGCGGTCCGCATGGCGTCTGTCACATTCAAGTTAATGGGTCCGCAAAAGAAACGGAACACATACGGAAATGCATCCGTATGTCTTCCATATCCGTTCCGTTTTTGTGGAACCATCTATTGAAAATGTTATGCCCAGCCCAATTTTTTTAGATGTAACTACTGTATATGCCATACAGAAAAACGGAAACGCAAAGGAAACAAAAAACTGAACAACGGATTCGTGAAAAACGGACCACAAAAAGCCATACGGTCGTGTGAAAGAGGCAGAGGTCAGACACCCCTACTGATCAGCTGTATGACGGGAAGGCGCGCGCAGTGTGCCCATGCCCTCTCCCGTCTCTCTGCCTGCCTGGCAGCGACGGCACGTGATCACTGTGCGCACCTTGTCCGACACCTGGCACCCCCCCGCCGATCTGATATTGATGACCTATCCTGATGATAGGTCATCAATATTAAAAGCCTGGAGAATCCCTTTAAAGATATTTAAAAAAAATCCACCTCTTACCACTTTGTCTTCTTCGTCACTTAGTAGCGGGTAAGGTGGGGTCCAGGGGGCGCAGCATGCCCCCACAAGTGGAACGACTCGAGGAGAGCTCACCGAGGACGTCCTTCTTTTGCAGTCAGGCCAGAAGTGTGTTGTCAGTTGAAAAAGGCTTTGGGTGGCCCCAAACACCTCAAAGTACCTTATCTTTGCCCTAAACCAATAAAGAAAAACCTTCAAGAATTCAAGCGACCGCTGGGACTTCTTGTACTACAATGTGAGGATTACTCCGTTCCCACAGCAAGCAGCGAGTGCTAGTTCGAGTGCGAGATCAAGACTAGAAGTGTTAGGTAGAAAATCGCTCCCTCTGTGAGGTTCATCTCTCGGAACGCCCAGAGGAGGCATAACTACAGTCACTCCCAACATTGCATCAGACTTGGCTGTGAGGACTACAGAAAACTGCTTAACCCTTATGAAACCAAAGCCTTCCCATTGCTGAATCTCCACAGCAACATTTCATTTCATTTTTTTAAAGCCAAGGCTGAATATTTTTTTGCTTGTTTTATGCTTCTTTTCTTATTTGGGGCACAAAGAGGGTGTAATGTGGTACCAAAGCAAAACTGGCATCTTTTCATTTTTATTTCATTTTCAAGGGGTTGTCCGAATATATGTTTTATTTTTTTTTAAAGGTAGGGATGCTTTTCCGATAGCAAAAAATAAGTAACTTTTACTTACCATCCCGAACCCCAATCCATCCTCTCTGCCACAATTAGCTGTCCTGACTCCAGCGGTGATGTGGCCGTATACCGCATGTGACCACTGCAGCCAATCACTGGCGACTGTGGTCTGATGCCAGTGAGTGGTTGAAGTGGTCATGTGAGGTATATGAGCTCGTCAACGCTGGAGCGGTGGTGCTGGAACAGAGACAAGCGAATCCATTAGTAAGAATCAATTCATCTCATCAAGTGGAGGTTTGCACCAGCGACGGGTGTCCCCGAAATAGATCACACCTGTGAATGGAGCACACCTGAAATATAAATATCCCAAAATTTGTCTTTTATTGGTACCACAAAATTCATGGCACAAACAACAGTTGTTACAGAGTTCCTGTGCGAGGCGCCATACATTATTAAGGCGCTTTCTGAGATTTTCGGACTCCTGGGACCCCCCCGCTGATCAGCTGTTTGAGAAGGCACCAGCAATCCTGTAAGCGTTGCGGCCTTCTCTCTGCTTTTCTTTGGCCAAGTGACGACACGTTCATATGTTACGTGGCCTAGGAGCAGCTCAGCCCTATGGAAGTGAAGGGGACTGAGCTGCAATTCCAGGCACAGCCACTATACAATGTATGGCGCTGTGCTCGGTGAGCTGGGAGAAGGTCGCAGCGCTCATGGGAATGCCGCTGCCTTCTCAAAACAGCTGATCAGCGAGGGTCCCGGGTTTCGGACCTCCACCGTTCAGATATTGATGACTTAGGCCTCATTCACATGTCAGTGTTCCATGGACATGTGCTGTACGTGTTCTCCATGGACAGCACACGTCCCCATTCATTTTAATGTGTGTATTCGCACATCAGTGTTTTAGCACAGTCCGTGGGTCAGTGTTTTTCGCACAGATGCATGCTGTATTTTGGCCAGGTTCACGGATCCATCACGCCCATTATAGTCTATGGGTCTGTGGAAAACACTGATGCCATACCATGTTTCATCTGTGTTTCACGGATCATTAGGAAGAGATTCTTTGAAAATTATTTTTCAGCTGTTCAGTGTCAGCGAAACACGGATGACACACAGACTGCAAAAAACGGACACACAGACCCAACATGGATCCATCACTGACATCTTCATGGACGCATTACTGACCACTTTTTCTAGGATTTAAGCACGGACACGGACGTGTGTATGAGGCTTTATCCTGAGGATAGGTCATCAGTAAAGAAAAAAAATTACTGGAAAACCCTTTTAAATACCAAGGCAAGCCTCTACTACCACAAGACCGAAACCCTGATGGGGTTAACGGTAACACAGAAGCCACATATAGTCATAATGAAAACAAGACTGCAATAATAGGAAGGAGAGCATCAGTATAACTTTCTAAGGTCTGATATACAGGAAAGTATTTTGTTTCCGTGTCCGTTCCTTTCTTTTTTTTTGGGCTGACAATGCAGACCTATTCATTTCAACGGGTCCACAAAAAACGTGGGCAGCTGCACACCACACCATCCTTCATATAGTAAAGCCAAAAACCGCACTCAGATATAGCCAAACATCGATGGCCCACAGGGATCCTTTTTTGGTCAAATAAATACTTCTGTAGAAGCCCAAAATTGCGCAAATAGTGAAGAACCACCAACAGAAGTAAAATAAATAGATGATTTATCACACTCACAAAGGTAGTAAGCATGTCACAAAGTTAAAACAGCCCTCGTGTCTCTGCCCGACCTAGGTTTTGCTTTCGTTATGGTCCGGGATAACGGAATCCATAACGCAATTCACCTTTCACCAGTGAACGAATTTCAAAATATGAAATTCGCTCATCTCAAGTCACAATCCCTTTAAAAATAATAACGTGGAGCTCACGTATGTATTATCCGCGATGACGGTCCTTATGGCTTTATCCTTATGGTATATAACTGGGTTAAATCGTCCTCTGCATCCTCTTACTTGGCTCTTACGGCTCGGTGCTGTAGTTTGCTGCGCACTGAATGTTATATAAGGTGCCAGTTCACACAGTGGTCTTTCCCTTAGGCCTCATTCACACAAACGTATTTTCTTTCCTTGTCCGTTCTGGGTTTTTTGCCGACCGTATACGGAACCATTAATTTCAATGGGTTCGCATAAAACGGAAGTTACTCCGTGTGCATTCACGTATTTCCATTCCGCAAACAAATAGAACATGTCCTATTATTGTTTGCATTACGAAGAAGGATAGGACTATTCTATTAGGGGCCAGCTGTTTCCGTTCCGCAAAAAACAGAATGCACACGGATGTCATCCGTATTTTTTGTGGATCCGTTTTTTGCAGACCGCAAAATACATACGGGCGTGTGCATGAGGCCTTATTGAGAGATTTTATAGATGTTGCGCTACACTATTGATAAGTGGTTAACGCGATAATTAGGCAAAAACTGTTGGTGTTATAGCGGTATCTTCTATTACCGTTAAGAGCCGACTTGCAAAGGCTGCTGTAAATACATAGATACATCGGTAAAAAAAAGTTCAAGTAGTTCCGTTTCTGAATGCCAGTCCATAAGTGTAGAGAGTAGGTGGAGTAGACGGGAGGTCAGAATGCGAAGTTCATACCTATGAGATGATAGTCACCTGGATAAGACAGCAAGTCCGGGTGCGTTCAGTGAAACTCGCACCATTTTGCAAGCAAGTTCAGTCAGTTTTGTCTGCGATTGCGTTCAGTTGCGGGTGCAATGCGTTTTGATGCATTTTTCACACACGTGATAAAAAACTGAAGGTTTAAAAACAACATCTCCTAGCAACCATCCAGGGGCAGAATTTGCCAACACAAGCAAAGCTACATTTTGACCCCCACCCCCCCTCGCAGCTCACCTGGCCCTGGTCCCGTCTGCAGCAGCTTCTCCTCTGTGTGGCCCTGGTATCTTCTCTCGGCTTCAGACAATCGTGGTTTGAAGACCGTACTACTTAAGCGCTTCCAAAATGGAAGCGCTTCATTAGTATTCACTCCTCAAGACCCAGGGGAGAAAAATACGGGGCATTTAAAAAAAAAAAAAGTTTCATTTTTCCGGCCCCCTTCTCTGCGCCCTAAGGCAGCCGCTTGGTCTGCCTTATTATAGCGCCGGGCCTGCAACTATCAGTGAAAAACGCATTGCATCCGCACTTGCTTCCAGATGCAATGCATTTTTCACTGAAGCCCCATTCTCTTCTATGGAGCTAGGGCTGCGTTAAAAACCCAGATAATAAAATATGCGGCGGTTTTAACGCAACTCAGAACTGATGCGTGAAAAAACCGCTCGTGCACAAACCCATTGAAATGAATGGGTAAGGTTTCAGTGCGGGTGCTATGCGTTCACTTCATGCATTGCACCCGCGCGGAAAACTTAGCATTAAAAAGCGCTAAGGCCCCATGCACACAACCATATTTGTGGTCTGGATTTTTTGCGGGTCGGATGCGGACCCATTCATCTGACACCTGTGTACTGTCCGCATCCATATGTCCATTCCGTGGCTCTGCAAAAAAATACACATGTCCAGTTCTTGTCCGTTTGGTGAACAAGGGTAGGACATTTCTACCGGAGCTGGCGGCATGCACACGGCCGGGGATCTGTGCTTTGCGGACTGCAGTTCACTTACAGTCCTGTACATGAGGCCTAAGGGTGAATTGGAAGAGATCCGCTGCATGCCTGACCTCATTGTATCATATATAAACGTCAAGGTGTGCGAACGCCAAAAATACTGGACAGCGAGCAACACTGGGCAAGGTATCCCCGAGGCATCAGAAGATGTAGAATAGCTGCTGCATATGAAGAGGGCACAGTGTGTATTTTACAGATAACACACGACAGGGCCTTACATGGTAGTACTGTACATACTGTTACACCAGCCTCTGTGCAGATCATACACAGTACTAGCGCTCACCTAATGCAGTATAGGGGCGGTAAAATACAAGGTGTGACATAATGCACAGGACTGTATACATAGATAAGAAAGCACTGGCCTGTGTGTGAAGTAGTTCTCTCAGTCCGGAATCAAACAAGTGAATATGCCTCCCCTCCCCCCTCGTCCTGTAACGGGAAGCACAATCAGTGTATTGCACCACACATTGCACTGCTTATTATGCAGCCACCGACCTCATGAGTCACCCGCTGTGTCCGGTTGCTTCCCCCCACCACCTTGCAGGGTAACAGGCTGAACAGCCTTATAAACCACATTACTATTCATTTATTTTATGCACTTCTATAGCGCTACTATATTCTGCAGCACTTTACAGACATTAGCAACCAACTGTCCCCAATGGGGCTCACAATCTACGTTCCCTATCAGTATGTCTTTGGAGTGTGGGAGGAAACCGGAGAACCCTCAGGAAACCCATAAAAACTTACAAACTCTGTGCAGATGTCGTTTTTGGTCAGATTTGAACCTACGACCCCAGCGCTGCAAGGCACCAGTGCTGCCCACATGTTACCAGCTCACGGCAGGATCTCGCTGCTGGGCTGCAGACTTCAGGAGGAGACAGATCACAAGACCTTCTGCTGGGCAAGTGAAGACAAGGGGTGGACCCAGCCAGCACCCTAAGGACAGCAGTGTGCAGGTTATTCTGTCCCTATTGAAGGGAATCTGTCACCCTGCTTTGAACTGTTATCCACAGTGATACATGAGTAGCGCTGCAGACAAGGAGTTACTGCCCCCTGTTCCCCCGCTGTCAGCGCTCAGAGCTGCACTGAAAACAGTCAGGACTGCTGTGCTGTTCTAAGATAATGGAGAGGACTCTTGTGCGCATGCACAGCCGTCCTGACAATGTATTTCAGCTCTGGGTGGTGACACTGGGGGAACCGGGGACAATAGGAAAAAAAAAATGTGTTCTGGACTCCATGTCTGCGGGAGATGTATTTCTGTAGATAATGGTCCAAAATCAGAGAGACAGATTCCCTTTAATATAGCACTGCACGTTATTATAACCTGAGAATTATGTATATCAGGCCTATAATACATAGATATTAGCTGATGAACATGAATTTGAGTTGCAGTTTGTCATGTAAAAATTAAGCATAATTATCAATGAATTTAATGTATATTAGATTTATTGTACCAATATTATCACTATATATGAATGACATTATTTACTATTTAAGAACATACAATATGCCGTCTAGAAGGACATTGTTTTTATTTTTGTGAGATTTATTATTAAAGAATATAACTAATTTGGTTGTTATTTTGAATAATATGAAATATATTGTGTTCACTTTTCGACTGCTTGTTCCTAAAAAACTAGTCCCCCCCAAAAAAAATAACACAGTTAGTGTTTAAACACAATTTTTGGAATGTTTCTAATAATAAAAGGCATAACACTACATCTATCTATTAAATACATTCAACGGTCCAAAAATTTGATTTGTGTTTTGAATTATTTTTGTTCTAAAGAAGCATAAAAAAATAATGCTTTAATGGGGCCAGATGCTTGCCTGTATTTATACACATAAATGAAACAGTGGCTTGTTATGAACAAGCTCTACAAATTCTCGCTTTTTTTGGAAGCAACAGTACAGTGTGAATGTGGAATGGGTAAACTGTGTAGGTGTAATAAATCTAGTATCAAAACTAAAGCCCCTTTAGAGACCCTCAGGATGTAATATTAAATACATTCAGCGGTCTGTCAGACCAAAAAATCCCTTTAGGGGGTCTCTAACTAATAATAACTAATAATAAAATGTATATCTTTATTTCATTCAGTTAAAATTTCTACTTAATAAGGAAACTATAAATGTTAAAATTGTCAGAGCGCCAGTGAGATATCGAGACTTGTGAATTCCTATCTGCTGATGGTTGCTAGTAGCAACTCGTGGAACTTCTCCCGATTCAGCCCTTATTTTAACTCTATGTAACTCACATATGCACTGGTTGTGAGCGGATTAGAATCAGGGGACTGGTAGGTGTGTGGTTTACTACACTAGACAGAACACTTTTGATCAGTCCACATTAAATGTGAAATATACACTTTAGTACTTATTTTTATTATCCATTATGTTACTTGTGTGTTTTGAGTACTTATATGTTGATCTCTCCAGTTACATAGTAGTTTGCACTCAATTCAATTGTATCATATTTGCAGGGCGTTCAGTTGCTCTTAATGTGCCAATATCCTGAGGCTGTTGCAACTACAGCAACAAATTAGCAATTGTGTCTCCTCAAATACGTGCAAGCTGATATAAGTCACCACGCGTGTGCTACTCGCCTGCTGGTTGCCTACTACATGCAGACTATTCTATCCTCTGTGAGAATTGCTCTATTAGAGTTTTAACTCATTGTTGGATGAACTGTCTGCTTGTCCACCATCAGTCCCGCTGTCTATAACCTGCTTGTAATCGCTCCTAATACTAGTGAGCCTGTAACACTGGCCACTGTCTGAAATAGTACACGCTAAGCTAATGCACCCCTCCCGACACTTGCGTGGCTTCGTCAGGGAAAGTGGGGTATTAGGTGTGCGTGCGCTTATGCTGACCTCTATTTCCATGCTGCTAGTTCCCTCCCATCTAACATTCCCAGCCAGTGAGCACGCCGTTATTCTCTGATCGACTGCTTCTCTCCCTATCTGACGCGTATGTTGTGCGCTCCCCGTCCTCCGGCCAGGTAAACGATGTCTCCTCCCATCCCCACAATGTGAGATGTCAATCATTATCCGCCCACTAATCCGTATCATAGATTATGTCACTATATGCGCGAGGCCCATGGTAGTGAATCAATGACAGCAGAATGTAGTATGCCGTCACTCCGTGACTTCCTCAGCACCTTTTATTTTATAGTCGTATTATGGGCAGTAGGTTATAAGCGCTCTTCACCATTTCTCCTCATCAAAGTATAATAATCCATACCATGTTGTAGTATAGGGGATATTGTAAATTCTATTATCATTATGTTCACAGAACCCTTCTGCAATATATCCCGTCAGTGATTCATCTCTTTCTCTATTGTTTGACTATTCCCAGTTGGGTCACTCTCTATGGCGGATACATTATTGTCCACCACGGTCATGGACTAATTTTATTCCTTGAGAAATGGCTAGCTATTGCCCAGCCACTGCTGTCTGCATACTACTTTTAGGGGGGCATTTGATTTAATATGGGTACAGATATTGCCACCTCTGGGATATTGGCATCTGTAGGGTTTGCAGAGTCTCAATCGTATCAAGGATATTTTCCCCAGATAAGAGTTCTACAGCATTATGTTCACATTTGTTATTGGGCTGATAATATGCCGGATTGGGGGGGAGGGGGGGGGGGTTCTTTTGCTCGCAGATATAAGAGGGTCTACTTTCGTCCCTTATTATCTAATCTATAGTATTGTGTAGTTTTCTTTCATCGGTTACGTTTTTTTAAATGTTAGATGAAGGCTGTGTAAGAAAAACCTTCATTTGGGCCAGGCATCCTCAAACTGCGGCCCTCCAGCTGTTGCAAAACTACAACTCCCAGCATGCCCGAACAGCCTACAGGTATCAGCCTACAGAAGGGCATTGTGGGAGTTGTAGTTTTACAACAGCTGGAGGGCCGCAGTTTGAGGATGCCTGATTTAGGCTTTTTGGGCTCAGGGTCTGTAATCTATGTATCCACCTCGCTTCTTCCTGAATCAGCTTTTGATCTAAATTGCCACTCCTCGGTCCCAATTTGATCTTGACCAGTCCCCAAAATTTTAGGACTTCAAGGTTTCCACCGCGGGCGTACGTAATATGCCTATTTAGTGATGTGTCTTTTTCTGTATTAATGGCACTAATATGTCCTGATATCCTCCGTCTTAATTCCTGTGTGGTTTTACCCACGTATAGTTTTGGACAATTACATGATTCAACATAAACTATGTTGCTGGTGCGGCAATTAAAGAAATCCCTTATCGTATATTCGCGTCCATCTATTGGGTTTTTGAATTTCTTAACTCTAGGTAGATATTTGCACAATGTGCAGTTGCCACGCGGAAAGGAGCCAACAATGCTAGATTTTAACCAATTTTCACTTTTTATCTCTCTTTTAGGGAGAAAGCTGTGATCAAGCTTATCCCTGAGGTTCTGTCCCCTTCTGTACGTGACAGTCGGATATGGTGACAAGACTGTCCTCAGTTCATCATCATTGGTGAGTATCTTCCAATGTTCTTTTGGTTATTGCAGTCATTATCTTTTGGTTATTGCGGTCATATGTTCCAATGCACCTTATCCTTTTCACATCCTGTATAGGGTTTTTACTATACTTCTTAGATATTAACTCCTCTCTATTTGTGCCTTTTGCGCGATTGAACGCTCTTTTTAGACATTTTCGCGGGCATCCTCTTTCTCTAAATCGCTTAAAAAGCTCATCTGCTTCATTTTTAAAAGTCTCTTCTGTGGTGCAATTTCTCCTTGCTCTTAAATACTGCCCCACTGGTATTCCCTTCTTCAATGCTGTTGGATGCCAACTCGTCCAGTGGAGGAGACTGTTCGTCGAGGTTGGCTCCTGATAGATTTCCGTTAATATCTGACCATCTTCCCCCTTCTGGATTGTCAGGTCCAGAAAGCAAAATTTGCTTTCTGGACCTGATTTCGTAGGTAAAGTTCCTATCTGACTATGATTCGGTATGTTGACAAAATCAATAAAACTCCTCTTTTTCACCTTCCCAAAATAACAAAACATTGTCAATAAATCTACCCCAAAATAAAATGTGACTAGTAAAAAGTGTAAGTGTGTCAAAAAAACTATAGTGTCCTCCCACCACCCCAAAAATAAATTTGCCAAAGTCGGTGCACAGGGAGTCCCCATAGCGGTACCTTTCATCTGCTGAGGTACCACTGCCATGGAGAGTGACCCAACTGGGAATAGTCAAACAATAGAGAAATAGATGAATCACTGACGGGATATATTGCAGAAGGATTCTGTGAGTATAATGATAATAGAATTTACAATATCCCCTATACAACAACATGGTATGGATTATTATACTTTGATGAGGGGAAATGGTGAAGAGCACTTATAACCTACTGCCCATAATACGACTATAAAATAAAAGGTGCTGAGGAAGTCACGGAGTGACGGCATACTACATTCTGCTGTCATTGATTCACTACCATGGGCCTCACGCGTATAGTGACATAATCTATTATACGGATTAGTGGGCGGATAATGATTGACATCTCACATTGTGGGGATGGGAGGAGACATGGTTTACCTGGCCGGAGGACGGGGAGCGCACAACATACGCGTCAGATGACGTGCTCGAACCTAATAGGGAGAGAGAAGCAGTCGATCAGAGAGTAACGGTGTGCTCACTGGCTGGGAATGTTAGATGGGAGGGAACTAGCAGCATGGAAATAGAGGTCAGCATAAGCACGCGCCTAATACCCCACTTTCCCTGACGAAGCCACGCAAGTGTCGGGAGGGGTGCATTAGCTTAGCGTCTACTATTTCAGACAGTGGCCAGTGTTACAGACTCACTAGTATTAGGAGCGATTACAAGCAGGTTATAGACAGCGGGACTGATGGTGGACAAGCAGACAGTTCATCCAACAATGAGTTAAAACTCTAATAGAGAATAGAGCAATTCTCACAGAGGATAGAATAGTCTGCATGTAGTAGGCAACCAGCAGGCAGCAGGTGAGTAGCACACGCGTGGTGACTTATCAGCTTGCACGTATTTGAGGAGACACAATTGCTAATTTGTTGCTGTAGTTGCAACAGCCTCAGGATATTGGCACATTAAGAGCAACTGAACGCCCTGCAAAGCTGATACAATTGAATTGAGTGCAAACTACTATGTAACTGGAGAGATCAACATATAAGTACTCAAAACACACAAGTAACATAATGGATAATAAAAATAAGAACTAAAGTGTATATTTCCCATTTAATGTGGACTGATCAAAAGTGTGCTGTCTAGTGTAGTAAACCACACACCTACCAGTCCCCTGATTCTAATCCGCTCACAACCAGTGCATATGTGAGTTACATAGAGTTAAAATAAGGGCTGAATCAGAAGTTCCACGAGTTGCTACTAGCAACCATCAGCAGATAGTAATTCACAAGTCTCGATATCTCACTGGCGCTCTGACAATTTTAATATTTATAGTTTCCTATAGATATTTTAACTGAATGAAATAAAGATATACATTTATTATTAGTTATTAGTTAGAGACCCCTAAAGGGATTTTTTGGTCTGACAGACCATTGAATGTATTTAATATTACATCCCGAGGGTCTCTAAAGGGGCTTTAGTTTTGATACTACATTTATTACACCTACACAGTTTACCCATTCCACATTCACACTGTACTGTTGCTTCCAAAAAAAGCGAGAATTTGTAGAGCTTGTTCATAACAAGCCACTGTTTCATTTATGTGTATAAATACAGGCAAGCATCTGGCCCCATTAAAGCATTATTTTTTTATGCTTCTTTAGAACAAAAATAATTCAAAACACAAATCAAATTTAAAAAAAATAGTTTATCCTTTTGGTACATTGACATGACAATGTGCGTTTTGTGGAGTACACACTGAAGATCCAAAAAAAAACAGGGGCACCAGCTGTGTGCATCCTGCATTTTCCCCTTCCACAGGTCCCACAATATGCAACAAATGCCTATTGTTGTCCTCAAAATGGACAAGAATACAGTTTGCAGTCTGCCTCTTTTGGGGAACCATTTACAAACCGGATTCCAAAAAAGTTGGGACACTATACTAATCGTGAATAAAAACTGAATGCAATGATGTGGAGGTGCCAACTTCTAATATTTTATTCAGAATAGAACATAAATCACGGAACAAAAGTTTAAACTGAGAAAATTTACAATTTTAAGGGAAAAATATGTTGAATCAGAATTTCATGGTGTCAACAAATCCCCAAAAAGTTGGGACAAGGTCATTTTCACCACTGTGTGGCATCTCCCCTTCTTCTTACAACACTCAACAGACGTCTGGGGACCGAGGAGACCAGTTTCTCAAGTTTAGAAATAGGAATGCTCTCCCATTCTTGTCTAATACAGGCCTCTAAACTGTTCAATCGTCTTGGGCCTTCTTTGTTGCACCTTCCTCTTTATGATGCGCCAAATGTTCTCTATAGGTGAAAGATCTGGACTGCAGACTGGCCATTTCAGTACCCGGATCCTTCTCCTACGCAGCCATGATGTTGTCATTGATGCAGAATGTGGTCTGGCATTATCTTGTTGAAAAATGCAGGGTCTTCCCTGAAAGAGATGACGTCTGGATGGGAGCAGATGTTGTTCTAGAACCTGAATATATTTTTCTGCATTGATGGTGCCTTTCCAGACATGCAAGCTGCCCATGCCACACGCACTCATGCAACCCCATACCATCAGAGATGCAGGCTTCTGAACTGACCAATGATAACAACTTGGGTTGTCCTTGTCCTCTTTGGTCCGGAAGACATGGCGTCCCAGATTTCCAAAAAGAACTTCGAATCGTGACTCGTCTGACCACAGAACAGTCTTCCATTTTGCCACACTCCATTTTAAATGATCCCTGGCCCAGTGAAAACGCCTGAGCTTGTGGATCTTGCTTAGAAATGTCTTCTTCTTTGCACTGTGGAGTGTCAGCTGGCAACGGCGGATGGCACGGTGGATTGTGTTCACTGACAATGGTTTCTGGAAGTATTCCTGAGCCCATTCTGAGATTTCCTTTACAGTAGCATTCCTGTTTGTGGTGCAGTGTCATTTAAGGGCCCGGAGACCGGGCATCCAATATGGTTTTACGGCCTTGACCCTTATGCACAGAGATTGTTCCAGATTCTCTGAATCTTCGGATGATGTTATGCACAGTTGATGATGATAGATGCAAAGTCTTTGCAATTTTTCACTGGGTAACACCTTTCTGATATTGCTCCACTATCTTTCTACACAACATTGTGGGAATTGGTGATCCTCTACCCATCTTGGCTTCTGAGAGACACTGCCACTCTGAGAAGCTCTTTTTATACCCCAAAAATTTGCCAATTGACCTAATTAGTGTTAATTGGTCTTCCAGCTCTTCGTTATGCTCAAATTTACTTTTTCCAGCCTCTTATTGCTACTTGTCCCAACTTTTTGGGGATTTGTTGACAACGTGAAAATTTGAATCAACTTATTTTTCCTTTAAAATTATACATTTACTCGGATTAAACGTTTGATCTGTCATCTACCTTCTATTACAAATAAAATATTGACATTTGTCATCTCCACATCATTCCATTCAGTTTTTATTCACAATTTGTTTAGTGTCCCAACTTTTTGGGAATCCGGTTTGTAATTGAATGGGTGTGAACAGTCCCATCTGTTAGTTCCCTCTGTATGCTTTTGTTCTTCTCTCCCTGTCACACTCTCTTCTCCGCTTTCTCCTCTCTATATCTTCCTCCTCTTCTTCCTTCTTTCTCACTCTCCCTTCTTTCTCTCTAGCCTTCTCTTCTTCTCGGTGCCCCTCTCTGCCTTCCTCTTTCTTCTCTGTCATCCTCTGTGCCTCTCTTCCTCCCCCCCCCTGTAAACTGTTCCCTCTTTCCTACTCGCTCTGTCTCACCATCACGCAAACACAATTTTCCTCTTCAACAGGCCTGACGTGTGAAATATGCAGTAGCCTAGAACACGGAGTACTTGTACATTGTTTTGTTCATTTATGCTATGTCATTTTATGCTTTGTGTCCCCAATATGGTAATGTATGGGAGTCACCGAGTTATCCAATAATGGCCGACAAACCGGAGTCAGTAAGGTACACTGCTATCAAAAGTTATAGACATTACTGCAGTGAGGGGAATACTGTTAAGACACCATCCAAACTTAGACATGACCTGGTTGGGTATTTCCGTAAATCTGTACCCTGCAGTAGCGTAATTACAGATATGTCACAAAAAGTATTATCAACCTATACTAAAGGTAAAACTGATTACTTTATAAAGTGTTCCTGCCATTTATATACTAAATACAGTGGTGCAGATGGAGCTGCCACAAAATAAAATATGCTTACAGTGTGTATATTATACTACCGTATTGTAGCCATATAAAAAGCCATATATTTCCAACAAGATACTGCCATAGAACGCCTAAATAATTCCTCCATACATTGCCCAAAGAATACCACCATATAGTGCTCACATATCACTGCCACATATGCTAAATAATACTCCATCCAGCCAAATAATACCGCAGTGCAATGCCTAAATAATATATTCTTACAGTATCCATATATATTACCATATAGTGGGTGTGATAACTATGATGTGGGGGTACATACTTGTAGTAACCATTATAGAATTATATGTGCTGTGGGGTGTTGGGTCTGTTCATGTTTGGGGGGGATCTCCGCTCACTGTGACGTGTGCGGAGTGAGAGCTTGGAGGTAGTCTGGCCCCTGGCAGGGGTGTACCACCAATGAGGCCAGGTAAAGCGATCACCTAAGGAAGCGCCAGGTAGGGGCAGTGGAAGGGCAATGGGGTTAGGTTAAGAAATTGGCATGGGGGGGGGGGGTACAGTTTTTGCCTCAGGCAGCAGAAAGGTTAACCACTGATCCCTGGCTGCGAGACGCGGGTTCGTACGTGACAGTGTTCACATAACATTGTCATATATTTCCCACAAAAAACTGCCGTACATTGCTAATACTTCTACACAGTGGTCATACAATACAGGCATTCTCTGTACAAATAATACCGCCATACTATGCCCAACTAGTGAAGAGGTTAATGGTAAAGTCTCTTGTGGCTTAGAGCAGGCTTCTTCAACTCTGGTCCTCAGGGACCACCTACCGGTCATGTTTTCAGGATTTCCTTAGTATTGAGCAGGTGATATAATTAGCGTCAGGACTTACCACAGGTATTCATTCTGTGGGATATTCTCAAATCATGATCGTTAGGTGGGCCCTGAGGACTGGAGTTGAGGAACACTGTTCTAGATCTAGAGCAATGAAGGATTACATAAAGAACTCTCATGCCGCTCCCATTGATTGCGGTCTTTCAGGCTTCATTGGGAATGAGGCCCTGAGCAAATACCCAATTTGCTACCTAGCTCCTAAAAATGTCTTTCATGGTCTTCCTCTGCTCTGTATATTTTTTATTCATCACTCATATAATGCAAAAATGGAAAATACATAAGCAAATATAAATT
Organism: Bufo gargarizans; assembly: GCF_014858855.1. Classification (NCBI taxonomy): domain Eukaryota; kingdom Metazoa; phylum Chordata; class Amphibia; order Anura; family Bufonidae; genus Bufo; species Bufo gargarizans. The sequence goes on from NC_058081.1 coordinate 708,942,309, forward strand.
TTCCTTTTTTTCACCTCCTTCGCCACATTATTATTCCCCCTCCTAATCGCTCTCTAACAGTATTTTTTAGCGCCATGCTGTACGAATTAATTATCCCACCAAAAACCTACATGGATAAATAAAGACTGCAGTCATCATTCTGGGAGCAGCGCCATACCAACAGCCGGAAACCACATCATGTTTCTGAGTAACTTCCTACAGCTGCTCCTAATGAAAATCTCACTGAGAACCTCAAAACCTAAGACAGTAGTTCTTGCAACCTAAAAAGAAAACCAATTTGAATATCTTACTCAAATGCTGAGATGATCCCATGGAGTTACAGGCCCAAAGCCTGAGGCTGCACTACATAGACACCCTAATTAGAGATGATCGAACTGATTGTAAATGAATCGGATTCTTTACGAATGTCATACAAATTTGCCTAACCAATCCGAACTTTAACGAATCGTGTAAATACGGCATCCAGCTCCATTTTACTCTAAAAAAATTGTCGGGGAAAACGACGGAAGGAAGAAGATGAAGGATCATATAGCACCAGGAGGATGGTGGGACAGGGCTTGATAGCCTATCAGCCAATAAGAGGGCAGGATTCTGTAGGTCCTTTTGCCATTACACTCCATTCTGTGTGCCGCTTTTAATATTACAGCATGTGTTGTGGCTGCTTCTGCCTACAAGCAATCGCCAGTAATCTAGCTGTAGCAGACAGCTTTTTTTTGTAAAACTCAAAAACCTTTCTAACGTTCATAGGCTTATTGCCAGCACTTCCAGGATCAGAATAGCATATATTCTGCTGCAAATGCTGAGCCCCTTTTTGTTTCAAAAAATCATCCAGTTTCAATTTATAGTTTGTAACTGGACATTTCAGCGAGTGTCAGTGCTACTATAGAGCCGTGTTTTTGAACGCATTGTACTTCCGCAAGATACTGTTCAGTTACAGCAACCGCATTTTACTGTACTGACACCATTAATATAACTGTAAATTAACGCATTGTTTAACTGCAAAAACTGCATCATAACCATTTCAGGGGGTGATGGGGGACCTCATACATACTGTAGCTGTGGTGGTGCTGGTAATAGTGGCACTTGGAGCCACAGTGGCGGGGATAGAAGCAGTGGTAGCGACAGTGACACTTGGGGCACATGCAGAACAGGCAATCGGGAGGAGGAGGTCAAGGAGTCCACAATGACATATTTAAGTTTGATAAAAGTGCGGTAAATGTGTCGGCACAATAATTGTGCATTGGATAGGACCTGGGAGCCGGATCAGGATACTGAGAAGGGCCATCCTGAAGCTGTTGGGGATCCACATAGACAAAGTCCCATGAAGGAGGATGAAGATGAAGAGCTACCAATGGAGGAGGAGTCATGATGGAGGAGCATGAGACTGATAATGTTGACTGCATTGGCCATGATGACCAATCATCCAAGTGGGGAGGGGGCAAAGCCAGAAAGCATGGCAAGGTGTATATCTGTTTGCTTACGTAGTAGCAGTCTGATGATTACTGGATAGCCATGCTATTAGACCCTCACTATCAAGGCAAAATGGGGGAATGTTTTCCTGTTGCCGAAAGTAAGACCAAATTGCTGCATTACCAGGATACACTGTGTACAGAGCTTGCTGCAGGACCACCCCCCACCGTGTCACCCACCTCCCGCTGTCTCTGCTACCACAAGTATCAGAAGCCACAGCAGCAGTAAGTTCAGTATTATCAATATGATGGAGCAGGGTTTTTTCTATGTGCCACGCAATTCAGCAAATGAGGATGTACCATCTGAACAACCAGGTTTAGCCTCACCTGGAGCATACCGTGTTCTGTGACCCATGTATTTCTTGGCTAGCAGACTGGAAGAGTGGCCAGAACCGGTCCAGTCTGCTCTCTCTGTTCTGTCTTGTCTAGCCTCCAGTGTAATCGCAGACAGGGTTTTCAGCACAGCAGGTGTGTCATCACAAAATGTTATCTTCTACCGGCAGCCAAAACATTACTTTTGTTGAAATGAATGAGTCAGGGATCCGTAAGGATGTTCACACAACTCCGTCTGAGACTGATGAATAGATCTGCCACTGCTAACAGTGCCCCATCATGCCACTGTCTGCCTTCCTACCATCATGCTGCATACCATATGGCTGCTACTTCCCACTGTTTATCCCCCTACTGCCACTACCATTACCCCTGCACAACTCTCAGTACTATTGCTACTACCCCAACACAGCCACACACACACTGCTGCCACAACTATTGCTGCCACTATTACCCCTACACACCTTACTCTTTCCACAACCACACTGTGCTGCTACTGCTCCTAATTAAAAGGGAGAATTTCTCCAGGCTTGTTCAGAACAAGCCACTCTTCCTTCTGACATTAATGTGTGTGTATAAACAGGGGCAAGGATCAGCCCACATTAAGGGCTCATGCACACAAACGTGTTCCGACTGTTCCGTGCATTGGGAACCGCAATTTGCGGTCCCGAGTGCACGGGCACCATCAGTGCGGCTGCCGCAGATGGATGCAGACCCGTTCAACTTGAATTGGTCCGTGCTCCGTCCGCACTACAAAAAATAGAACATTTTCTTTTTTTTTTTCTGGGGTGCGGAGGCACGGAGAGAAACCCCACGGAAGCAGTCCGTAGTGCTTCTATGGGGTTCCGTGCTTCCATCCCGCACCACTCCTTCTGGACTGCAGACCCATTCAAGTGAAGTGTAACTTGATTCACAATATCTCCCCCGTAGCGAGCTAAAATGTATGCTGAGGCCTTGAAAATCTTGCAGCAAATAACGGTAGACTTGCTTCTCGCGTCTATGACGTTACACTTCGGTTATAAGCATACCTTACTGTTTCACAATCCAAAGCTGAACTTGGCTCCGTTAATAAGATTTTGAAACAGTAACTTATATAAGTTATATGTGCACAACCGGAGTGTAACGTCATAGACGCGAGAAGATGCAAGTCTCGTGTTATTTGCAGCAAGATTTTCAAGGCCTCAGCGTAGCCCATACATTTTAGCGCGTTACAGAAGAGATATTGGAAACTACGTTTTCGAAAGAATCGGGTTCGGATAGAACAATCTGAACCCGATTTGCTCAAGCCTATTTATATTATTAAAAAAAACAGAACACATGCTTTTTTAAACACGCTGTATGCTAACGCCGTCAAACATCACTCAGACATCATTTACTTTACTGTCATTGGCTTCCAGAGCCTGGGGCGCGGAAAGAGTGCAAAAAGATGTAAAAAAATTTTTTTTTAAAGAGAAAACAAACGATATACAAATAGAAGTCCTAGGAGACCTGAGAGTGTTATATAAAGATTTTCAGGTTAATTTAAGTCGTGTAGAATCCATTTGGCCCTGAACAGAATTCTTTGAAAAATGTGACGAATTGGACACAAAACAAATTTCAAGGAGTTCTGTCATCTCTAACTCCAATCTCCTCCTTTGTAGGCCTGCCCTATCTCTCATGACAGAGCTGTCAGGAATGTGTGCGGTAAGACTTCCTCATGACATCAGCAGCTGGTGATCGGACCCACCCTCCTCTAGACCAATCAGCGCTTTATGACAGCATCACACATGACGTACTCCAGAGCCGTGCATGCAGTGTATTTATAATCTCACTTACTGTGCAGTTTTGAACTGATTTTGAGTTCTTTCATGTCAGTTTCTAAATAACTAAATACCGCCATAGATTGCTGAGTACGGTAATGCCCCCATACAATACACATGCAGTACGGCTATTCAGTGCACAAATAATACTGCTAAACAATGCTTAAATAAGTCCATGCAGTTGCCATATTATACAACTATATAGGGGCCACAAGTGACTGCTGAATATTTCCACCACAATACCACCATACAATGCCTAAATAAGACCTCTGTGTATTGAAATAATGCTTCCATATATTGCCCTTATATCACTGCCGTATATTACACACACACAATACTGCCATACAATGCTAAAGAATATTTTAAATCAATGCCCACAGAATGCAGTCATTCAGTACCCAAATAATACCACCACATAATGCCTAAATAATGTCTTCCTATAGTATCCATATTATATTACCATACAGTGGCCACATAACATTGTCATATATGCTAAATAATACTTCCATATAATGCACTCGCAATGTGGCCATTCAGTGCCCAAATGATGCTGCTACAAAATACCTTAAAGGGAACCTGTCATGTGGATATTTGATTATAATCTCACTAATTATATACAATCATTAACTACTAAAAAGTGCCTAAGATGTATTCACTTACTGGTGTGACAGATGGTTACCTCATAATATACACACAAAGATGCCGCATGCTAATGAGCTGATTCGAGTCCAGCGTGATGTCAGTGAGTCCAGCGTATATTTAATTCAGAGCTATAGCCACTCCCCTGCCCACCTGCTGCTGATTCATATGGAAACAAACTGTCATGCAGCAGCAGGTGGGCGGGGAGAGTCAGGAGCTCATGAATATTCATGACTCATCATTATCAGCTGGAGCTTTTCAATACAAGATGTTGGCAGATTGACTGGGTCAATTAAAGAAAGTGACACAGCATTTTGCTAAGAGATTCAGTCACTTATTTATGTTGCCCTTAGTTAGGACACCATAAAACTGGTGACAGGTTCCCTTTAAGTCTGTTTATTATATATAAATATATATACAAAATACAGCAGCACAAACCAAAAGTCAATCCCTCCTATATATATATATATATATATATATATATATATATACATACATACACAGTAGAGAAATAAGGCGGTACTCCAAATGTGGTTAAAGGATGGTGGACCTGCTTTATTCACCCAAACGCAACATTACAGTCCAACACAATTAGGCTGGGCACCGGCCGGGCACGGTGATGATGTCATCATGCCCAGCCAGCTTGATGACATCATCACCAGTGTCTTCAATCAAGATAATCACGTTGGCCTCTACACGAGTAAATGGATAAGGTGAGTATTTATGGTATCTGAAAAAACACGTGTGGACAGCACTCCTAAGAAATAATGCTGCGGGTGCTCGTCTCCAAGGGAGGTGGTAAAAGGCCCCCCAATATTAACAACTTGTAGATGTCCAAAAAATAGAAAAATGGAGACAGCACGTCCAAAAAGGTGAGTTTTAATTCCAGATGCATCTGGAATTAAAACTCACCTTTTTGGACGTGCTGTCTCCATTTTTTTATTTTTTGGACATCTACTATTTATGGTATCTGTCTCTTCTCTGAAGTCATCTTTATCACCAAAAAAGAGCATCCAGAGGTAGAAAATTTCTGTAAGAAAATTAAGTCCATGTAAAGTCTCCATAATATAATATGTACCTGAGTGAGAGGATCTGTCAGCTCCGGTGCTGCTGGATGTGCACCCTTGGATTACACTATTTATGTTCTCATCTTTGGCATGAATAACAATCTTGTGCTCCTAAATAATTGACCAACATAATGAAATGATGACCTACTTAATTACCGTATACCCGTCATTGCAGTGACTTGTTCTCTAGCCTGAGGAATTTCATTCATTTATGTGTCAGTGGTTCAGTCCAAGAGTGACCTGTGACAATACACCCATGGAAAAGCTTTCCCATAATGGAATAATCAAGGTAACGTGATGTCGACACAAGCCACGTGCCTTGAATCCAAGGGCAATGTATGAGATATGCGGTATGCCAGACCTTGCAGGGGAATTACACGTGAGGTCACGGTGTGAGCAATAGGTGGGCCGAGGTAAGTACAGTTCTGGTTACTCACGGTTATGTCATCCCTGGGCAGGCTGGCATAAGTGAAGAGGAGAACGGCACAAAGATTCTCTGGGGCACAGTCTGGTGTAAGGGACACTGGCCAGATGTTGGTTGGAGGTGCCCTTGGTGGTCTGTATTAATGTGCCAGTGTCAAGGTCCCTTGTAATCGTGACGCCAGTACCTTTTGGATGGAGGTACAACCATTTACTATAGTGTTAATAGAGGAATTGAGTCTGAGGCGAGCAGGGTGGAACTCAAGGTGGAACTTTACTAAAGTTGCCTCGTGATAACAGTTCATCCAAAGCATTTAACAGTCTCAATACAGAGATAAACCTGCTGCTAGTCCTCTGCTGACAGGTGTAGATCCCTCTCTAGATATGAGATAAGGAGATGGTAGCCTTACTGTTAGTAGAGCTCAGGAAAGGTCCTAAGGCACTCAGAAGATGTGTCCAATACTCTTTGGGGGGGGGGGGGGGTCTCCTTTCGGTAGTATTCTGATTGAATCAAGCACTTCAACTCTGGGCTGAGATATGGAGAAGGGATCCAACTAACAGGCTGCAGTTGACACAACTGGTATCTCTCAACTGCCACAATAGTCTCAACCGGAAGTAGAACTCTCTGACTAGGCCTGAGCTAAGATATATATGTGAGGTGTTATCTCCCCCTAGTGGTGAGCTCAGTGTAAAAGCATGCTAATACACCTGTTAGCAGGGATTATGCATAAGGACATATTGCAGTTTAGCAACAGGCTATAAAAAGGCATATAAATACAATACAACAACTTTGCAGTACCCATGAGGGTAGTGGGATGCTGCATACCCCTCTTGTTTACCCTGTGTCTACCTCGACACGAAGATGTAGGTCTCCTTAAAGATACAAAAGAGAACAATCCTGCAGGCATAAAGAACAGTACCATAACCCATATCATTACTTCTTCTTGAAATCTGAAAAGCAATTGGTTAGGCAGAATTGTAAATTATCAGGCAAAACATCACAATTGGTAAACAAGTGGAAAAGGGGTGTTGTCTCTTTTCTCTAAAGACTGGTGAACAGGGGTGCTGACCTGGCACAGCGGAACAATAAAACCCAGGATAGTCCATAATGGGGAAAATGATGAACAGGAATGTAGGTCAGGAGGCTCACAGGGCATGAGTCCGTTCCCTGGAGTATTTTTCTCCTTGTTACACAATTTCAAGCGATTGCGATGAACTATTTGAGGTAATTTGTTTTCTCTGGTGATCTCATGCGTGTCAGTTGCTGGATTTGGGATAGCTGAAATGATGTAGGGAACTCCTTCCCACTTACTATACAATTTGCTGTTGCGATGGTTGTTCTTTAGCCACACATAATCACTAATTTCAAGAGGCTCTGCTTTGGCAGATTGGTCATAGTCTTTTTGTTGCTTTTTGTGAGCATGTTCCATGCGTTAGTGAACAATTTCTTGTGCATCAGCTAGACGTCTTTGGTGTTTGCTAACCCAATCAGTTTTTGGCAATGGGTTGATGGCATCTGGCACTTGTACTTCCAAAGTATGGTCAGCAGGTAGTTTACCTTGTACCAGGATATGAAGCAGTGGAATGATGTTGTTCATCCCGTAGTTCTGGCGACTGACAATCAGCCTATGTTGGGGGACCCTGTTCTGCCACTGCAGTTCAAGAAGGGCGTTGTGCGAGTGGCTGAAGTGCATGCGAAGTTTCCTGGGCATTTTTAGGATGTCTTGCAGATGCATGGAAGACTTCAGGAACCGCTTGACAACCAGATTGAACAAGTGTGCCATGTAGGGATCATGGCTCAGCCCTCTTTGACACAGCCCCTACACCATGTTCTTACCGTTGTCGGTCCCTATGGTTCAGATTTTGAGTTGGCGCAGGGAAACCTAGGATTCGATTTTGTGATGAAGGACTGGGATCAGTTCCTTCCCTTTGTGACTCCATTCGCCCAGGCAAACGAGGTGTAGAACAGCATGACACCGCCGTGCCCTGCACATGTGGTATGCTGGAGGAGCACTGTGAATTGTCCCTGCAGTGGAGGCTGGGGACACGCTGGAGGATGAGGAGGCAGAGGCGGACATTGTTGCAGGACCAACAGTGTAAGAACGTGGAGGCGGAAGCAGCGTCACCTGGCCAAGTTGCTGGTTTGGCTGGGCAGGAACCACATTTACCCAGTGGGCTGTAAAGGACATTTATTGTCCTTGACCGTAGTTACAGCTCTACACGTCGGCACTGCCATGCACTTTGGCAGACACCGACAGGCTCAAGGACTGGCCCACCTTCTGTTATACATATTTGTGCAAAGAAATGACGGCTTGGAAAGGGAGGGACTTCAGCACCAGCAACTTGACCAGGAGCATGTTTGGCTTCTGCGCCGTTGGATGAGTGCATGCATACTGTTTTGGAAGCAATCGATCGCTTCGGTGATTGATTGCTGACGGAATGACTGACGAGGAGCAGGAGCATCATAAGCGGTAGATGATGGGAAGGACAGACAGCTCCCTTCGCCTGAGGTGGTGGAGCCTTGACTGCCTCAAATCGGGTGTGTGCCACTGGGTGATGCAGCGGTTTCTGCGGCAGGCTGGACCACCACATTGGAGCCACGGTTCTCCCAGGCCACTTTATGGTGATGCTGCATATGTTGAGGCAGGGCCGTGGTGCCAACATTGGCAGCCTGGCCGCGCTTCACCATCTGCCCACAGAATCGGCATATGACCATGTTCACCTCCTCTGGCAGCTTAACAAAAAACTGCCACACCGCTGAGTAGGTGATTTTACCTCCAACACTTTGCACTGAATGACTACTACCGCCGCTGCCTCCGTGAACCCCTGCACCACTACTTTCTGGGCAGGTAGGCTCTTGCGAAGTGGGTGGTCTACCCCAGGCACGTTTGGCTCCCGGCCTCCCACTGCTGCCACCCTGCTGACTCCCGGCCATGCAACCGACTTGCTGGCTCCCGAGCAAGCTGCCACCCTCTTCTCCCGATGATGATGAAGCCCTTTCGTCACCGGCTCCCAAGTGCGATCGGCTACATTATCATCGAGTACTGTCTGCACGTCACTGATGTCCTCCTCAACGGTGTCTGAGCCATGAGCCTGACCGCCCGCAGCACCAGCTTTCACGCCACTCTCCTCGTCACTACTTGCCTGCCTCATCTTGGCTGGCCAGTAGCTGCTGACTGTTCTCTAGTAGCTCGTTCTCGCTGTATAAAGGAGATGAGCCCACAGCATATAATACTTCTCTGGTTGAGGGAACAGAAAAGGACAGAGACAGGTTGTATCTGACGAACCCAACGACTCTTGGCTGGGGGTGTCTAATGTCACTTGGGACGAAGTGGATGACCGAGTCAACCATTCAAGCACCGCTGGGTTGCTGGTCAAGACACGACCGCTAGCTGACACTGGGAGCTCTGGCCTCTTGCTGCGAGTCCTGCTGCCACGTCCCCTTACTGTGCTGTGACCTCTGCCTGCACCAGAAACATTTAGGCCTCTGCCACTTCCCTGTGCAGGGCCTGGCACTTCTCCGTCTGACATACTGTTAGATCAAAAAACAAAATGGCTGCACACCATTATATATACAAACAATAGAGCTAAAAAATTGGGGTCATTCTAGATAAAAGTGGTGCAATACCGTCTATAAATGCGTAATGGAAGCTCTTAGCGCACATACGTGTCGGGCCCATCTACCAGGCGTCAAGGTGGCTTCCGCAGATGGGTCCCTAACACTAAATATACTGCCTCACTTTGGACTTAGTCTTTTCTATCACTGTCCCTAGCAGAGTCAAACAGCAGAGGCTTGGGGCTAAATGTTGAATGCCCAGAAGTGCTCAGTTCGGGCCAAAAAAGGCTACTCCAGGCAGCGATTGGGGGACCAGTTCCTACATCTTGATGAGCTGGGTCTCTCTGAAATGGCCAATTAGTAATTTTTTCATCGCTTTACTTAGCCCCAAAAAATAAAAAAATAATAACATGTGATCAAAAAGTCACATACACTCTAAAATGGCATCAATAAAACCTACAAATTGTCCCACAAAGACAAACCCTCATAAGGCTATGTGAATGGAAAAATAAAAAAAGTTATGGCTCCTGGAATGCATGGAGTAAATATGAAAAAAAACAGAAACAAAAAAATCATCCAGGACTTAAGGGGTTAAAGTTTTTTCCTTTTATATTAGTATTTCAATCCAATGAAGGATTATCTAGTCTTACCCTAATGTGAGAAGCACAGACGCGGGAGGGCACTAAACAGAGAATCTGATGGAGAGACCCAACTGAGATTCAATCCACTGAGTATGAGCTAGATTGACTACTCATGAACGTGCCCAAAAAGAAAGCAATTGTGAATTTCATGGGACTGCTGGAAGTGGATGACTGGGATCTTCGTATACATTAGTAGTCACCTATTCCATCCTTGTTTTACCTTAGATAAGCAGGGCCAAGTGTGATGCTAGCTGCTTATCTCAGGCAACCTATTTTCTATAATGCTCTTGTTTGACAAAGCTGATTGGTCATGTTGATAAGGAGCCAGCTCACTCATGTCCATGGCCGGCATTAGAGAAGAAAGTCAGAATCAATTGTTAGAAAACTGCTGATTGGCTCTTGAAAAACAGTGCCCCCCTTAGCGCAGTTCCTATACTGTATAACACACATTTTGTTTTTTGTCCTCCTGCCCATATTCATAAATTCAAGAACAGTTCAGTAACTTATAACGACTTACCTAACAAAAGCGTAGAAACCACAGCTCGCCTGCACATCGTCTTGATACCAATCTGAAAACTATGAAAAAACATTTTTGTTTTAGTGCTTAAGTTATTAAAGTATCTTTAAAGGTGCAGTGGTGTTCACCTAAAAATATTGTCTACCTGAAAACGGGAAGCAGCAGCATCTAATAATAAGCCGATATCCATTTGCAAGAACTTGCCATGATGTATAGATTATAGGGAAGAAGAATACGGCACATGATGTGAGGCCTTCAACCTCCCTGATGTTTATGGTGTGTTGACCTTCATGTTAAACTTTCTTAGCCCATGTCTATTCGCTAATAGTGATGAGCGGCATGGGCAATATTCCTCAAATTTTTGGCCGAATATTCGCCATAAATTAGCAAATTTGAGAATTTGTGATCTCCAGTCAGTATTTTCTTGATTGTGAAAATCGGCAATGTAATTTATTTGAAATTAAAATTAGCGATTAGAATATTCGCGCTCAACACTATTCGCTAATTTTATCGAATAACTCCATTGACATGCCTGTTTTGGTCTTCTAGATAACTCTAGATCAGGGACAAAAATTATATCGACATATCATATGGATTAACTTTGGGTCATGTAGGAACCTCAGAAATTACCGTATATTATTTTTTTACCCCGATTATCCCCTGAAAGGCCAAAATTGTAGCATCAGATGCCACGATCAGCAATGAATGGAGCATCTGAGGGGTTCAATGACGGGTGGTGGCGCCATTGCCGTTCCCCGTCATTGTGCCTGCTACATACAAGGGAATGCAATGTGTGACAAATTAGTTTGTTAATCCATTCTTTTCAGGGGAGTTGCATGGGGTCCCCCTTCTTGGGAATGGTGGGGGTCCCAGCAGTAGGACCCCTGACATTCTGATATCTGTGAATACAAACCGGAATGCACCTTTAAAGTAACAGTACTAAGAATACCGGCAAACAAATCGCGGTATCAGAAAATTGATGGCGATATCAAACTGAACCCAATTTATATGTGGAGACTTCCTTAGGCCTCTTTCACATGGGCGTCAGTTTTTTTGCCCGGATAAAAGGCGGGTGCGTTGCGGGAAAATGCACGATTTTTCCGCGCGAGTGCAAAACATTATCCTGCTTTGCACTCGCGTGAGAAAAATCGCGCATGTTTGGTACCCAAACTCGAACTTCTTCACAGAAGTTCGGGCTTGGGATTGATGTTCTGAAGATTGTATTATTGTCCCTTATAACATGGTTATAAGGGAAAATAATAGCATTCTGAATACAGAATACATAGTAAAACAGCGCTAGAGGGGTTAAAAATATATATTTTTTTAACTCACCTTAGTCCACTTGATCGCGAAGCCGGCATCTCCTTGTGTCTCCTCTGCGCTGAACAGGACCTGGGGTGAGCATTAAATAGAGGTTAAGGACCTTTGATGACGTCACTCCGGTCATCACATGGTACGTCACATGATCTTTTACCATGGTGATTCACCATGGTAAAAGACCATGTGATGACCGGAGTGACATCATCAAAGGTCCTTAACCTCTATTTAATGCTCACCCCAGGTCCTGTTCAGCGCAGAGGAGACACAAGGAGATGCCGGCTTCGCGATCAAGTGGACTAAGGTGAGTTAAAAAAATATATATTTTTAACCCCTCTAGCGCTGTTTTACTATGCATTCTGTATAAGGGAAAATAATAATGATCGGGTCTCCAGCCCGATCGTCTCCTAGCAACCGTGTGTGAAAATCGCACCGCATCCATACTTGCTTGCGGATGCTATGCGATTTTCACGCTTCCCATTCACTTCTATGGGGCCTGCGTCATGTGCACAGCCCCATAGAAATGAATGGGTCAGGATTCAGTGCGGGTGCAATACGTTCACCGCACGCATCGCACCCGCACGGAAAACTCGCCCTTGTGAAAGGGGCTTTATAGTAATGGTCAGTGGGGGATTATAATAAGGACGTTCTGGTCGGCAGCCCAGGGTCCGGAGCACGGGAGCACATAGTTCCCTGCCCCACCGCCTATCACCACAATAGGCTTCAGGCCTAGTAGGCCTAAAGCCTATGTGGTAGTAAAAGCCCAGCGCAGGCGTGTGTGATGACGTCATCACGTACGATGACGTCATCGAGCTCCTGTGGCGGGCCACAGGGCTTTGATGTACGCACGCCTGCCTCACCATCACGGACACAGGTAAGTATGAGCCTTTAGGATTTTTTTTTGTTTTTATGTGTGCCAACTTTGGGGGGCAGAGAAGATCATATCACTGCAGGGACAGTAGGGGGAAAATTATTACATGGAGGCAAATTACTTAATGGGGGGCAGTGTGGGGGCAAAATACTTAATGGGACAGTGTGGGGGCAAATTACTTAATTGGGACAGTGTGGGGGCAAAATACTTAATCGGGGCAAATTAATTCATGGGGCAGTGTGGGGGCAAATTAATTCATGGGGCAGTGTGGGGGCAAATTAATTCATGGGGCAGTGTGGGGGCAAATTACTACATGGGGGCAGTGTGGGGGGCAAATTACTACATGGGGGCAGTGTGGGGGGCAAATTACTACATGGGGGCAGTGTGGGGGAAATTACTACATGGGGCAGTGTGGGGGAAATTACTATATGGCGCAGTGTGGGGGAATTACTATATGGGGGCAGTGTGGGGCGAAATTACTATGTGGTTTGGGGGACATTGCTATTGGGGAGGCACTGTAGGGGTCTTTATTACAGGACATATTAGGGGACACTATTCAGGCATTATTACCTGGTGCACAATATAGGATGTTATTATTGCTGGGGGCACTCTAGGGGACATTATAATTGCTGTAGACACTATAAGGATCTTTGGGATAGTTTATCAAACTGGTGTAAAGTAGAACTGGCTTAGTTGCCCATAGCAACCAATCAGATCTCACCTTTCACTTTTGATAGCTCGTTTGGAAAATTAAAGGTGGAATCTGATTGGCTGCTGTGGGTAACTAAGCCAGTTTTACTTTACTCCAGTTTGATAAATGACCCCATTATGTCTACTGGGGTCACTATTTTTTCAGCAGTATAGTACCTGGAGCATTAGGGAGCACCACGGGCACAATATTGGGGGTGGCAGCAGAATGACATTGTTGGGACACCAGGATCGGGAGGTTAATGGAAAAATTTAGAAATCCAAAGTGTCTGTGTAACAAACTCTGTAGAGACGAGATGTGGCTGAAAGAATTTGTCATGGCGTTCTAACGGTGGAGAAGATGAAAGATACTATCACACTACAGCTATCAGCCTACAGCAGGACATGATGGGATTTGTAGTTTTTAAATAGTTGGAGGGCCGAGTTTGCCCATCCCTGACCTAGACCATGTGAACGATGAATGTGATGTCCCCTGGTAATGGTACCTAAGAAGTCACCGCAGTGCAATCAGAGGGTAATCTCACTACAGTGTATAACTTTCTACCACAATGGGGACACCCCACCAGCCAGCAGTGGGTGATAGTTACTCCTAAGGGAGTAAAAGTCCACAACACAAATGTGAGAACCATTGTAGAAGATGGTGTCACCACCAAAGGGATCATACCACTCCCCCCCTCCCCCCCAATGCCGGTTGCCTGGCACACGGCAATGTGCTCAGGTTATCCAGCAGAAGACCGTAGGCACGTCAGAGTCCCACCACGCCCCATTGTGTCAAGGGGAACCAATGGGTGTAAGGCAGAGTCCAAATAAAGCTGTGCTATATCCTACCACCTCTGCATAGCTGAAGCCTCAGTAAAGACGAGTATAGGTTATGTGGTACCCACCTGGTCTGTAAGTGCCTGCCAACATCAGTAAAGTTACCTCAAAACATAGTAACATCGTTTATAAGGCCGAGAAAAGACATCTGTCCATCAGTGGCGTACCTGGGGGGGGGAGGGGGCAGCGGTCCACCCCGGGTGCCAGCGCTCAGCGGGGGGTGCTAGAACAAAAGCAATAAGCGCTTCCATCAATACAGATGCAGTGCATCTTATAAAGGGAATACTAGTGAGCTCTTCAATAATGGAAGCGCTCACAAGTCTGCAGGAGGAGGGGGAGAGAAGCGCTGTACAGTACTTACCCCTCCTCCTGCTCGCTCTTCACCGGACCCGCGCTGCTGTGTCCTGGCTGCGCACTCTGACCTGACGCTGCAGGAGGTCAGGTGACTGCAGCGCGGGAACTGAGAAGAGAAGACAGCCAGGACAGGGAGAGTGGCGGCAGGAGAGGTAAGTTACTTTATTATTTTACAGTCTGATCTAAGGTCTGATATGGAGGTCTAATGGGGGGTCTGGAGAGGTCTATGGGGGGTCAGGAGGTCTGACTGGGGGGGGGTCTGGAGGTCTGACTGGGGGGTCTGGAGGTCTAATGGGGGTCTGATTGGGGGTCTGGAGGTCTAATCGGGGTCTGATTGGGGGTTTGGAGGTCTGCCTGGGGGTCTAGAGGTCTGATGGGGGGTCTGATTGGGGTCTGGAGGACTGACTGAGGGGTCTAGAGGTCTAATGGGGGTCTGATTGGGGTCCTGGAGGTCTGACTGGGGGGTCTTGAGGTCTAATGGGGGATTTATTGGGGTCTGTAGGTCTGACTGGGGGGTCTGGAGGTCTAGTGGGAGTCTGGTCTAAGGTCTGATATGTGGGTCTGGAGGTCTAATGGGGGTCTTATATGGGGGTCTTATCTGAGGTCTGATATTGGGTCAGGGTCTTATATGGAGGTCTAATGGGGGTCTGATCTGAGGTTTAAATCTGGTGTCTTATATGGGGTCTGACATAGATGTCTAAAGGGGGTTTGGTCTGAGATGGGGGATCTCATTTAGGGTTTTATATGGGGTCTCATCTAAAAAGGAAGGTGTTTTATTTTTTATTACTAGTGCACAATATAAAGTGGGGTTCTGTGTGGTACCAGTATTTTCAGGGGAACTGTTTCTGCAGGGAAATATTGGGGAGCACAGTGGACACAGTATTGGGGGTGGCTGGATGGGGTGTTCAGAAGGTGGGAGGATGATGGAAAAGTAGTAAAGTAAGATGTCTGTTTGTTAAAAACTGCAGAGACGCGGAGCGGCTGAAAGAAGTAACCATAGCGGTCTGGTCTAACAGTAGAAGAAGAGGAAAGAGAATGTCTACATCAGAGAAGAGAAGTCACTGGATGTAAGAGGTACATACTGTATGTGGGGCTGTATTATACTGTATGTTCTGTACCGCTGTATGTAATGTTTTCCAAGTATGTCTTTAAAGGGATTGTCCACTTTTTTTTTTGTACGAGCGCTGCCTTCTCTGCTCTGTTTACCTGCTCACCACTGCAAATGCTACGGCGAGCAGGTGAACAGAGCAGAGAAAGCAGCTCTCATATGATATATACAAACCGGATTCCCAAAAAGTTGGGACACTATACACTATACAAATCGTGAATAAATACTGAATGCAATGATGTGGAGGTGCCAACTTCTAATATTTTATTTAAAATAGAACATAAATCATGGAACAAAAGTTTAAACTGAGAAAATGTACCATTTGAAGGGAAAAATATGTTGAATCAGAATTTCATGGTGTCAACAAATCCCCAAAAAGTTGGGACAAGGCCATTTTCACCACTGTGTGGCATCTCCCCTTCTTCTTACAACACTCAACAGATGTCTGGGGACCGAGGAGACCAGTTTCTCAAGTTTAGAAATAGGAATGCTCTCCCATTCTTGTCTAATACAGGCCTCTAACTGTTCAATCATCTTGGGCCTTCTTTGTTGCACCTTCCTCTTTATGATGCCCCAAATGTTCTCTATAGGTGAAAGATCTGGGCTGCAGACTGGCCATTTCAGTACCCGGATCCTTCTCCTACGCAGCCATGATGTTGTGATTGATGCAGAATGTGGTCTGGCATTATCTTGTTGAAAAATGCAGGGTCTTCCCTGAAAGAGATGACGTCTGGATGGGAGCATATGTTGTTCTAGAACCTGAATATATTTTTCTGCATTGATGATGCCTTTCCAGACATGCAAGCTGCCCATGCCACACGCACTCATGCAACCCCATACCATCAGAGATGCAGGCTTCTGAACTGAGCGTTGCTAACAACTTGGGTTGTCCTTGTCCTCTTTGGTCCGGATGACATGGCGTCCCAGATTTCCAAAAATAACTTTGAATCGTGACTCGTCTGACCACAGAACAGTCTTCCATTTTGCCACACTCCATTGTAAATGATCCCTGGCCCAGTGAAAACGCCCGAGCTTGTGGATCTTGCTTAGAAATGGCTTCTTCTTTGCACTGTAGAGTTTCAGCTGGCAACGGCGGATGGCACGGTGGATTGTGTTCACTGACAATGGTTTCTGGAAGTATTCCTGAGCCCATTCTGTGATTTCCTTTACAGTAGCATTCCTGTTTGTGGTGCAGTGTCGTTTAAGGGCCCGGAGATCACGGGCATCCAGTATGGTTTTACGGCCTTGACTCTTACGCACAGAGATTGTTCCAGATTCTCTGAATCTTCGGATGATGTTATGCACAGTTGATGATGATAGATGCAAAGTCTTTGCAATTTTTCGTTGGGTAACACCTTTCTGATATTGCTCCACTATCTTTCTGCGCAACATTGTGGGAATTGGTGATCCTCTACTCATCTTGGCTTCTGAGAGACACTGCCGCTCTGAGAAGCTCTTTTTATACCTAATCATGTTGCCAATTGACCTAATTAGTGTTAATTGGTCTTCCAGCTCTTCATTATGCTCAAATTTACTTTTTCCAGCCTCTTATTGCTACTTGTCCCAACATTTTTGGGATTTGTTGACACCGTAAAAATTTGAATCAACTTATTTTTCCTTTAAAATTATACATTTACTCGGATTAAACGTTTGATCTGTCATCTACGTTCTATTACAAATAAAATATTGACATTTGCCATCTCCACATCATTGCATTCAGTTTTTATTCACAATTTGTTTAATGTCCCAACTTTTTGGGAATCCGGTTTGTACATCCAGGCCCCACTTGAACTCTTTTAGTGAACTCATCATCACCACCTCCTCAGGCAGAGAGCTCCATAGTCTCACTGCTCTTACCATAAAGAATCCTCTTCTATGTTTGTGTACAAACCTTCTTTCCTCCAGACGCAGAGGATGTCCCCTCGTCACAGTCACAGTCCTGGGGATAACTAGATGATGGGAGTGATCTCTGTACTGACCCCTTATATTTATACATATTAATTAGATCTCCTCTCAGTCGTCTTTTTTCTAAAGTGAATAACCCTAATGTTGATAATCTTTCTGGGTACTGTAGTCCACCCATTCCAGTTATTACTTTAGTTGCCCTCCTCTGAACCCTCTCCAGCTCTGCTATGTCTGCTTTGTTCACTGGAGCCCAGAACTGTATACAGTCCTCCATGTGTGGTCTGACTAGTGATTTGTAAAGTGGTAGGACTATGTTCTCATCACGGGCATCTATGCCGCTTTTGATGCAACCCATCATCTTATTGTCCTTGAATTCCTTTATCGTACTCACCATCACCACCTCCTCAGGCAGAGGGTTCCATAGTCTCACTGCTCTTACCGTAAAGGATCCTTTTCTATGTTTGTCTCCAAACCTTCTTTCCTCCAGACGCAGAGGATGTCCCCTCGTCACAGTCACAATCCTGGGGATAAATAGATGATGGGAGAGATCTCTGTACTGACCCCTGATATATTTATACATAGTAAGTAGATCTCCCCTCAGTCGTCTTTTTTCTAAAGTGAATAACCCTAATGTTGATAATCTTTCAGGGTACTGTAGTTGCCCCATTCCAGTTATTACTTTAGTTGCCCTCCTCTGGACCCTCTCCAGCTCTGCTATGTCTGCCTTGTTTACAGGAGCCCAGAACTGTACACAGTACTCCATGTGTGGTCTGACCAGTGATTTGTAAAGTGGTAGGACTATGTTCTTATCACGGGCATCTATGCCCCTTCTGATGCAACCCATTATCTTATTGGCCTTGGCAGCAGCTGCCTGACACAGTTTTTTGCAGCTTAGTTTGCTGTTTATTAAAATTCCAAGATCCTTTTCCATGTCAGTGTTACCGAGTGTTTTACCATTTAGTATGTACGGGTGACTTGCATTATTCCTTCCCATGTGCATAACTTTACATTTGTCAGTGTTAAACCTCATCTGCCACTTATCTGCCCAAGCCTCCAGTCTATCCAGATCCCTCTGTAGTAGTATACTGTCCTCTTCAGTGTTAATTACTTTACACAGTTTAGTGTCATCTGCAAAAATTGATATTTTACTATGCAAGCCTTCTACAAGATCATTAATAAATATATTGAAGAGGATAGGGCTCAATACTGACCCCTGAGGTACCCCACTAGTGACAGTGACCCAATCTGAGTGTGTACCACTAATAACCACCCTCTGTTTTCTATTACTGAGCCAGTAACTTACCCACATACAGACATTTTCTCCCAGTCTGAGCATTCTCATTTTATATACTAACCTTTTATGTGGTACAGTGTCAAATGCTTTGGAGAAGTCCAGATATACGACATCCATTGATTCGCCGCTGTCAAGTCTAGAACTTGCCTCCTCATAGAAACTGATTAAATCAGGCTTCGTTCACATCACCGTTCAGCCTTTCCGTTCTCCTGCTCCGTTTAGGAGCAGGATAATGGAAAGGATGGAGAAGGCACAGAACTGAGCCAGACGGAGCCTAAGGACCCCATAGACTATAATGGGGAGTGTTATGTTTCCGCTCAGAAGATGATTTTGGAGCTGAGACAAAAGTTGTGCATGCAGAACTTTTGTCTCCGCTTCAAAATCAACTTCTGAGCGGAAACATAACAGACCCCATTTTAGTCTATGGGGTCCTTAGGCTCCGTTGGCTCAGTTGTGTGCCTTCCTGTGTGCCTTCTCCATCCTTTCCGTTCTCCTACTCCTTAACGGAGCAGGAGAACGGAAAGGCTGAACGGTGATGTGAATGAAGCCTTGGTTTGACATGACTGATTCCTCATGAAGCCATGCTGATATGGCGTTATTTGATTATTTTCATTGAGGTACTCCAAGATAGCATCTCTCAGAAAACCTTCAAACAGTTTACCCACGACAGATGTTAAACTTACCGGCCTATAGTTTCCTGGCTCTCTTTTTGGACCCTTTTTGAATATTGGCACTATATTTGCTATGCACCAATCATGTGGAACACTCCCTGTCAGTATAGAGTCCTTAAATATCAGAAATAAGGGTCTGGCTATGACATTACTTAATTCTCTTAGGAATACAGGGTTTGTATGCCATCTGGTCCTGGCGATTTGTCTATTTTAATCTTTTTAAGACACCTCTGTACTTCTTCCCGGGTCAGACAGGGCACTTTTAATGGGGAATTTACTTTTACATTCTGCATTTCATCTGACAGTTTATTTTCCTCAGTAAATACAGTGGACAAAAAAATATTTAATAGCTTTCCTTTCTCCTCATCTCTCTCTGCAACTCCCCCCTCATTACTCTGTAGATGGCCGACACCTTCAGATTTATACTTTTTACTATTTATATACTTGTAGAATATTTTAGGGTTAGTTTTGCTCTCTTTGGCAATTAATCTCTCGGTCTCTAGTTTGGCTGCTTTTATTTGTTTTTTACATGTTCTATTTTTTTCCTTATAGTTTTTCAGTGCTTCTTCGCGACCCTCCTGTTTTAGTTATTTAAATGCTTTATTTTTGTCATTTATTGCTTTCTTTACAGTTCTATTTATCCATATGTTTCTCGTTCCTCAACCTTTTATTTCTATAAGGTATGTACCTCTCACAATTAGATTTTAGGATGCTTTTAAAAATATCCCATTTAGTGGCTGTATTTTTATTTTTGAGGCCTTTGTCCCATTTAGTTAGGCCTATGGCCTCTTTTTGAAGTTTGGTATTTATGTTCCTCCCTGAAGAAATACTCTTTTGAATGACAATTGGACTATTTCCCAGATATCCCCCAACCTGCACGTCTGTTGTTCTGTCCGGCCTATTGGTAATACTAAGTCCAGTATGGCCGTCCCTCTAGTCGGGTCCTGAACCAATTGGGAAAGGTAATTGTCTTTGGTTATTGCCAAGAACCTGTTTCCTTTATGAGATTTCAGTTTCCCAGTCTATATCTGGGTAGTTGAAGTCCCCCATAATAACCACCTCATTATGATTTGCCGCCACGTCTATCTCGTTTAGTAGTAGATTTTCTGTGGACTCTGGTATTTTAGGTGGTTTATAGTAAACTCCTATTAGTAATTTATTATTGTTTTAGCCTCCATGTATCTCTACCCACAGTGACTCCACATGTTCATGTCCCTCACTTATATCTTCTCGGAGTGTGGGCTTAGACAGGACTTTACATAAAGGCAGACCCTTCCCCTCTCCGATTTTGACAATCCTTTCTAAACAGACTGCAACCCTGTACATAACTGCCCAGTCATCAAATAGCCAGATGGAATTGCTCACTTGGATGCGCTGGAGTCTAAAACCCTAAATGCTGCCCCCCGACATGTTTCGCCATATACATGGCGTCTTCAGGGGGTCGGGCAGTCTCCTCTGGCTATTTAAAAGGCAGCAAAGGCAGTTAGGGTGCCGTAACAATGGATAATATTAGCTCATAGCAAGCGCAGTGCCGACCGAACAAGGAAGACAGCACAGCAGATGAATTGCTACCAGCAATAGCCAGAAGCAATGGCAACAGTGATACAGTAATAGTGACAGCTAATGCACTACAAACAGGAAGCAGACAAAAGTATTGCAGAGCTACAAAGTAGCAGCATATACACAAATATATGCAACCATATAACTATTGGTAATTAAGTGTTGCAAATATATGGCCATAGCCAAAGAAGCCTGATAAGCTGTAACAAGCAGGCAGTTGAATGAGGAATCGCATTTGCCTCAGATCTGTAACATCTGTCCTACAATAAATAAAAGCTCACAGCAATAAGGTCACCTATGCAGCACTTATATAACCATTACAAATAGTTATTTATGGTCAGTTATAAGAGAATATCTGCAAGCAATACACTGCTACTGCCATAGTAATGTGAACAGCTCTACAATTAATGAAAGAACTGCACACACTGGAGCACTGGAGATAGTTTTAATCAAGTAGGTTAGATAGAAATAAAACGTCCACTATTTATTATAAAAAAAGTAATAAAAGTTAAATTTAAAATAAATAAAAACACACCAAATGCACCTGTCAAGAGTAGGCAATTAGTAGTCTATGACTAAATGTAAATATAATAGTGAATCAATTCTGACCTATAGATAAAACAGAACTATAAGGTAAGTACCATGCTGTTAGGTAGACCTACCCATGTCTATTCCTCCACTACAGAGCCAACTACTACAGGGTCCTGTCTACACAGGATGTCAGCGAGCATGAAAATTCAATCACACCACTATTAGATCGGTGGGACCCCTACCGATCACAAGAATCGGGGCCCCGTACCCTGCAGCTCCCTTGAAATGACCGGGGCAGCCTGTCACACATGTGCGCGGCCACTCCATTCATTTCTCTGGAAGTTCTGGAGATAGCCATGTACTGTGTAGCGCTCCACAGGGGTGCACCACCAATGAGGCCAGGTGAGGCGATCGCCCGAGGCAGGTATGGGCAAGAGGGGGCAGCGGAAAGGCCATGGGCAATGAGCGCTTTCATTGTGGCAAAGGGGTTAGGTTAAGAAATTGGCATGGGGGGTGGGGCCCCGTTTCAGTTTTCGCCTCAGGCAGTAGAAAGGCTAGGTGCACCCCTGGTGCTCCACTATCTCTGGAACGCCCATAGAAATGAATGGAGCACCTGGTTGCACTTACTCTGGTCATTTCAGGGGTGTGGTGACGTCATATGTCACCGTGCAAGAGATTTTGCGCATGGCTGCGACGGCCTCTTCACGCGCAACTGGATAAGGTGGGTATGTATTATTTTTTGTTTTTATCACCATTCAGGGGAAATTGATTCGCTACCACGAAGCACGAAGAAATTCGGCTTCGCGGCTAATCAAATTTGGCCCGAAATTTTGGGTTAAAGTCAATTCTAATAATAATGTCTGTAAAGCGCTGCAGAATATGTCAGCGCTATAGTAAAATAATAAAAAAATACCATATAGTGGTCATATGACATCACCATATATTTCCCACACAATTCTGCCATACAATACCTAAATAATACCTCTATACATATCACTGCCATGTATCCCTCACTCGAACGGGAGCTACGCTGCAGAAAGTACACAGTGGACGGAGCCTTCTATCCTCTGTACAGTCCTTGGTGGCAGACCCCCACCAATCTGAGGCTGATGACCTATCCTGAGGATAGACCCAGAAAACCCCTTTAACCGCCCCGACACGTTCATATTTCACCACCCTGTTAAACTATGGTTTCCCAGCCTCTCCCTAGAGGCATTTCATGTCACCGCTATAATTATAATTAGAGAAGCCTGTGAGCAACGAGAAGGAAATAACAGCGTTCTGGGAGGAGCGCCAAAGGAATGTTTCGCGCTTCTGTAAATCTCAACTTCTTACAACCGGTTATTTAGTATCTTCATCATCATCTATGCTGAGATTTGATCGCATGAAGTTACAAGCCCAAAACCTGAGGCTGCACTACTGAGATGTGCAGATGACAATGCCTGAGGCTGCACTACTGAGATGTTCAGATGACAATGCCTGAGGCTGCACTACTGAGATGTTCAGATGACAATGCCTGAGGCTGCACTACTGAGATGTGCAGATGACAATGCCTGAGGCTGCACTACTGAGCCATTCTGATAGCGACATGCATGGATTTTCAACTAATTTAATCCTTAAAGGGGTTGCCCACTTTCTGGCTACTGTTGACCAATGCATTTGTAAGATAACCACATGGCACTTACTAATATAGTCTTTATTGAAATTTGGCGTCAATTTTCTATATTTCATGAGGTATGCCCCCTTGTTTGCCATGGTTGCTTGTACTGTCCACATGGAGGTCCTGCCATGACACATCACTCAGCCTCCTCCATTCAAATGCACTACACCTGCCATCGGCGCTTGCACTGTTAGGAATTTAGTGCAGGTGCAGTGTATTTGAATGGAGGAGACTGAATGATGCATCTGGTCACATGACCCTCCATCAGCAGCCATTTTATGGACAGGACCAGGGGTGCTCCAAGCCTTTCTGCTGTCTGAGGCGAAAACTGAAACGCCCCCCCCCCCTCCCCCCATGCCAATTTCCTAATCTAACCCCTTCCCTCCAGCCCTACTGTTACATAGAGAGCTACAGAACATACAGGGTCATACAGCACCACATACCTCTCACATCCAGTGACGTCTCCTCTGATGTAGATGTTTTTTCTTTATCTTCTCCATTCAGACCAGACCGCCATGATGATTTCTTTCAGCCATCTCTTGTCTTTGCGAAGTCTCTGCAGGCAAACATACATCTTAGTTTCCTACTTTTCCATCATCCTCCTCTCACCCTCTTAATACCCCATCCTGCCACCTCTACTACTGTGCCCGCTGTGCTCCCCAATACTATACTGCAGAAACCGATAATCCCCCTGAAAATACTAGCACCTAGTACTAGTGCCCCGTCGCAGCATTCAACTGTATTACCGGACTGAGTTCAGAGATGCAGTTGAATGTGTAGAGATGCAGAGGTCGCAGTAACGCCTGTACAAGCCATATTACTCCCTGGGAAAAGTCTAAGGCGTACCAATGCGCCTTAGACTTCTCCTCCACATTCATCAGCGCAGGGCGCGCTGTGAACGGCGTGGGCCTGAAATCACCAACAGTAAGGAGCTTTGCTATTGGTTGGTTTGGGCGGGCGCCGGAGCAATACAGCGCTGAGCAGCAGAGGAAGCCGGCGGGAGATGGAAGGAGGAAGGGCCGGCTCATCAGAGTTTCTACAGTAAGGAGAGCGGGCGCGCTGGACAAGGACCTCGGGAAACACTGCACCACATACACATCACACACTGCACATCACATACTGCACCTCACACACATCACACACTGCACCTCACACACATCACACAGTGCACCTCACACACATCACACACTGCACCTCACACACATCACATACTGCACCACATACACATCACACACTGCACCTCACACACATCACACACTGCACCACATACACATCACACACTGCACCTCACACACATCACACACTGCACCTCACACACATCTCACACTGCACCTCACACACATCACACACTGCACCTCACACACATCTCACACTGCACCTCACACACATCACACACTGCACCTCACACACATCTCACACTGCACCTCACACACATCACACACTGCACCTCACACACATCTCACACTGCACCTCACACACATCACACACTGCACCTCACACACATCACACACTGCACCTCACACACATCACACACTGCACCTCACACACATCACACACTGCACCTCACACACATCACACACTGCACCTCACACACATCTCACACTGCACCTCACACACATCTCACACTGCACCTCACACACATCACATACTGCACCTCACACACATCACATACTGCACCTCACACACATCACACACTGCACCTCACACACATCACACACTGCACCTCACACACATCACACACTGCACCTCACACACATCACACACTGCACCTCACACACATCACATACTGCACCTCACACACATCACACACTGCACCTCACACACATCACATACTGCACCTCACACACATCACACACTGCACCTCACACACATCACACACTGCACCTCACACACATCTCACACTGCACCTCACACACATCACATACTGCACCTCACACACATCACACACTGAACCTCACACACATCACATACTGCACCTCACACACATCACACACTGCACCTCACACACATCACACACTGCACCTCACACACATCTCACACTGCACCTCACACACATCACATACTGCACCTCACACACATCACACACTGAACCTCACACATCCCACTGCACCTCACACACATCACACACTGCACCTCACACACATCACACACTGCACCTCACACACATCACACACTGCACCTCACACACATCACATACTGCACCTCACACACATCTCACACTGCACCTCACACACATCACATACTGCACCTCACACACATCACACACTGCACCTCACACACATCACACACTGCACCTCACACACATCACACACTGCACCTCACACACATCACATACTGCACCTCACACACATCACACACTGCACCTCACACACATCACACACTGCACCTCACACACATCTCACACTGCACCTCACACACATCTCACACTGCACCTCACACACATCTCACACTGCACCTCACACACATCACATACTGCACCTCACACACATCACACACTGCACCTCACACACATCACACACTGCACCTCACACACATCACACACTGCACCTCACACACATCTCACACTGCACCTCACACACATCACATACTGCACCTCACACACATCACACACTGCACCTCACACACATCTCACACTGCACCTCACACACATCTCACACTGCACCTCACACACATCACACACTGCACCTCACACACATCACACACTGCACCTCACACACATCACACACTGCACCTCACACACACTGCACCACACACTGCACCTCACACACATCACACACTGCACCTCACACACATCTCACACTGCACCTCACACACACTGCACCACACACTGCACCTCACACACATCACACACTGCACCTC
This sequence comes from Bufo gargarizans, assembly GCF_014858855.1. Lineage (NCBI taxonomy): Eukaryota > Metazoa > Chordata > Amphibia > Anura > Bufonidae > Bufo > Bufo gargarizans. The sequence continues at coordinate 708,968,401 of NC_058081.1, forward strand.
ACACACATCACACACTGCACCTCACACACATCACACACTGCACCTCACACACATCACACACTGCACTCATACACGCACTCTCCACATACATGGACGCAGTCTCCACATACATGGACGCACTCATACACACACTCTCCACATACATGGACGCAGTCATACACGCACTCTCCACATACATGGACGCAGTCATACACGCACTCTCCACATACATGGACGCAGTCACACACACACTCTCCACATACATGGACGCACTCATACACGCACTCTCCACATACATGGACGCAGTCATACACTCACTCTCCACATACATGGACGCACTCATACACACACTCTCCACATACATGGACGCAGTCTCCACATACATGGACGCAGTCATACACACACTCTCCACATACATGGACGCACTCATACACGCACTCTCCACATACATGGACGCAGTCTCCACATACATGGACACACTCATACACGCACTCTCCACATACATGGACGCAGTCATACACACACTCTCCACATACATGGACGCAGTCATACACGCACTCTACACATACATGGACGCAGTCATACAGCACTCTCCACATACATGGACGCAGTCATACACGCACTATCCACATACATGGACGCACTCATACACACACTCTCCACATACATGGACGCAGTTATACACACACTCTCCACATACATTGACGCAGTCATACACGCACTCTCCACATACATGGACGCAGTCATGCACACACTCTCCACATACATGGACGCAGTCATACACGCACTCTCCACCTACATGGACGCAGTCATACACGCACTCTCCACATACATGGACGCAGTCATACACGCACTCTCCACATACATGGACGCAGTCATGCACACACTCTCCACATACATGGACGCAGTCATACACGCACTCTCCACATACATGGACGCAGTCATACACGCACTCTCCACATACATGGACGCAGTCATACACGCACTGTCCACATACATGGACACACTCATACACACACTCTCCACATACATGGACGCAGTCTCCACATACAAGGACGCAGTCATGGACGCACTCTCCACATACATGGACGCACTCTCCACATACATGGACGCAGTCATACACGCACTCTCCACATACATGGACGCAGTCATACACGCACTCTCCACATACATGGACGCAGTCATACACGCACTCTCCACATACATGGACGCAGTCATACACGCACTCTCCACATACATGGACGCAGTCATGCACGCACTCTCCACATACATGGACGCAGTCATGCACACACTCTCCACATACATGGACGCAGTCATACACGCACTCTCCACATACATGGACGCAGTCATACACGCACTCTCCACATACATGGACGCAGTCATGCACACACTCTCCACATACATGGACGCAGTCATACACGCACTCTCCACATACATGGACGCAGTCATACACACACTCTCCACATACATGGACGCACTCATACACACACTCTCCACATACATGGACGCAGTCTCCACATACAAGGACGCAGTCATGGACGCACTCTCCACATACATGGACGCACTCTCCACATACATGGACGCAGTCATACACGCACTCTCCACATACATGGACGCAGTCATACACGCACTCTCCACATACATGGACGCAGTCATACACGCACTCTCCACATACATGGACGCAGTCATACACGCACTCTCCACATACATGGACGCAGTCATACACGCACTCTCCACATACATGGACGCAGTCATACATGCACTCTCCACATACATGGACGCAGTCTACACGCACTCTCCACATACATGGACGCAGTCATACACGCACTCTCCACATACATGGACGCAGTCATACACGCACTCTCCACATACATGGACGCAGTCATACACGCACTCTCCACATACATGGACGCAGTCATACACGCACTCTCCACATACATGGACGCAGTCATACACGCACTCTCCACATACATGGACGCAGTCATACACGCACTCTCCACATACATGGACGCAGTCATACACGCACTCTCCACATACATGGACGCACTCATACACGCACTCTCCACATACATGGACGCACTCTCCACATACTCTCCACATACATGGACGCACTCTCCACATACATGGACGCAGTCTCCACATACATGGACGCAGTCATACACACACTCTCCACATACATGGACGCAGTCTCCACATACATGGACGCAGTCATACACACACTCTCCACATACATGGACGCACTCATACACGCACTCTCCACATACATGGACGCAGTCTCCACATACATGGACGCACTCATTCACACACTCTCCACATACATGGACGCAGTCATACACACACTCACCACATACATGGACGCAGTCATACACGCACTCTCCACATACATGGACGCAGTCATACACGCACTCTCCACATACATGGACGCAGTCATACACGCACTCTCCACATACATGGACGCACTCTCCACATACTCTCCACATACATGGACGCAGTCAGACACGCACTCTCCACATACATGGACGCAGTCATACACGCACTCTCCACATACATGGACGCAGTCATACACGCACTCTCCACATACATGGACGCAGTCATACACGCACTCTCCACATACATGGACGCAGTCATACACGCACTCTCCACATACATGGACGCAGTCATGCACGCACTCTCCACATACATGGACGCAGTCATGCACGCACTCTCCACATACATGGACGCAGTCATACACGCACTCTCCACATACATGGACGCAGTCATACACGCACTCTCCACATACATGGACGCAGTCATGCACGCACTCTCCACATACATGGACGCAGTCATGCACACACTCTCCACATACATGGACGCAGTCATACACGCACTCTCTACATACATGGACGCAGTCATACACACACTCTCCACATACATGGACGCACTCATACACACACTCTCCACATACATGGACGCAGTCTCCACATACAAGGACGCAGTCATACACGCACTCTCCACATACATGGACGCACTCACCACATACATGGACACACTCATACACGCACTCTCCACATACATGGACGCAGTCATACACGCACTCTCCACATACATGGACGCAGTCATACACGCACTCTCCACATACATGGACGCAGTCATACACGCACTCTTCACATACATGGACGCAGTCATACATGCACTCTCCACATACATGGACGCAGTCATACACGCACTCTCCACATACATGGACGCAGTCATGCACACACTCTCCACATACATGGACGCAGTCATACACGCACTCTCACATACATGGACGCAGTCATACACGCACTCTCCACATACATGACGCAGTCATACACGCACTCTCCACATACATGGACGCAGTCATACACGCACTCTCCACATACATGGACGCAGTCATACACGCACTCTCCACATACATGGACGCAGTCATACACGCACTCTCCACATACATGGACGCACTCATACACGCACTCTCCACATACAGGACGCACTCTCACATACTCTCCACAATACATGGACGCACTCTCCACATACATGGACGCAGTCTCCACATACATGGACGCAGTCATACACACACTCTCCACATACATGGACGCAGTCCTCCACATACATGGACGCAGTCATCACACACTCTCCACATACATGGACGCACTCATACACGCAGGCTCCACATACATGGACGCAGGTCTCCACATACATGGACGCACTCATTCACACACTCTCCACATACATGGACGCAGTCATACACACACTCACCACATCATGGACGCAGTCATACACGCACTCTCCACATACATGGACGCAGTCATACACGCACTCTCCACATACATGGAGACGCAGTCATACACGCACTCTCCACATACATGGACGCCTCTCCACATACTCTCCACATACATGGACGCAGTAAGACACGCACTCTCCACATACATGGACGCAGTCATACACGCACTCTCCGCAGACATGGACGCAGTCATACACGCACTCTCCACATACATGGACGCAGTCATACACACACTCTCCACATACATTGGACGCAGTCATACACACACTCTCCACATACATGGACGCAGTCATACACACACTCTCCACATACATGGACGCAGTCATACACACACTCTCCACATACATGGACGCAGTCATACACAACACTCTCACATACATGGACGCAGTCATACACACACTCTCCACATACATGGACGCAGTCATACACGCACTCTCCACATACATGGACGCAGTCATACACGCAGTCTCCACATACATGGATGCACCTCTTACACGCACTCTCCACATACA